>NC_091996.1:94983341-95056117 GCF_044704955.1 Pristiophorus japonicus
GAGGGGAGACAGAGAGGAGGGAGGGAGAGAGAGGGGGGGAGGGGGAGAGAGAGGGGGGAGGGGGAGAGAGAGGGGGGAGGGGGAGGAAGAGAGAGTGGGAGGGGAGAGAGAGAGAGAGAGAGAGAAAAGCGCAGAGAGAGAGGAGAGCTGTAAACTGGGAGGAAGCTCAGGATGTAAGGCAGGCATGACCAGACATGTTGTGGCTGCAGAATGTCCCCTCCCACTCTCTGCCTCCACTCCTGCCAGTAATCCACCCTCACTCACTCACTCACTCACTCGCCTGGTCCTAGTGTCTGTGAGTGTGGCTCGGTTCTCTCTCTCTCTCTCTGTTTGTCTCTGTCTCGCTCTCTCAATCTCTTTCTCTCTCTCTCCCTCTCTCTCACTCCCGCTTTCTCTCACTGCCCCCCCTCTCTCTCTCACCCCGCTCTCTCTCTCTCTCTCACCCCGCTCTCTCTCTCTCACTGCCCCCCCCCCCTCTCTCTCTCTCTCTCACTCCCCCCCTCTCACTCTATCTCTCCCCCCCCTCTCTCTCACACCCTTCCCCCCTCACTGAGGAGACTCAAGCGGCGGAGGGGCTGGAGCGACAGGGTCCGTGAGCCCACTGTCGGACGGGAGAAACCGGGAGCACGTTGAGAAAGGTAACTCGGCATTCTCGCTTTAAGGTGGATATTCCCACCGGACCCCAGCGCCTGTTCGATCTCCAGGAGCAATCCTGGTCACAATCAACAGGTTGGCTTCATTAACCAGCGACCCGCTTCAAACAACACTCCAAATCTCAAAACGGGACAGACATTAGATTCTCAAAATCGTGCATTTATATAGCGCCTTTCACCACCTCAGGACGCCTCAAAACGCTTCACAGCCGAGGAAGGACTGAGTGTCGCACAGTCACTGTTGTATTGTGGGAAACGCCAATTTGCGCACAGCAAGCTCCCACACACAGCAATGTGATAATGACCCGGATAATCTGTTTTAGTGACCCCAGGTCACCGGGGAGAGCTCCCCTGCTCTTCTTCGATATAGTGCCATGGGATCTTTTACATCCACCTGAGAGCAGACGGGGCCTCGGTTTAACGTCTCATGCGGAGGACTGCCCCTCCGACAGTGCGGCACTCCCTCAGTACTGCCCCTCCGACAGTGCGGCACTCCCTCAGTACTGCCCCTCCGACAGTGCGGGGCTCCCTCAGTACTGCCCCTCCGACAGTGCGGCGCTCCCTCAGTACTGCCCCTCCGACAGTGCGGCGCTCCCTCAGTACTGCCCCTCCGACAGTGCGGGGCTCCCTCAGTACTGCCCCTCTGACAGTGCGGGGCTCCCTCAGTACTGCCCCTCCGACAGTGCGGGGCTCCCTCAGTACTGCCCTTCCGACAGTGCGGGGCTCCCTCAGTACTGCCCCTCCGACAGTGCGGGGCTCCCTCAGTACTGCCCCTCCGACAGTGCGGCGCTCCCTCAGTACTGCCCCTCCGACAGTGCAGCGCTCCCTCAGTACTGCCCCTCCGACAGTGCGGCGCTCCCTCAGTACTGCTTCTCCGACAGTGCGGGGCTCCCTCAGTACTGCCCCTCCGACAGTGCGGGGCTCCCTCAGTACCGCCCCTCCGACAGTGCGGCGCTCCCTCAGTACTGCTTCTCCGACAGTGCGGGGCTCCCTCAGTACTGCCCCTCCGACAGTGCGGGGCTCCCTCAGTACTGCCCCTCCGACAGTGCGGGGCTCCCTCAGTACTGCCCCTCCGACAGTGCGGGGCTCCCTCAGTACTGCCCCTCCGACAGTGCGGGGCTCCCTCAGTACTGCCCCTCCGACAGCGCAGTGCGGCGCTCCCTCAGTACTGCACTGGAGTGTCGGCCTGGATTTCTGTGCTCCAGTCTCCGGACCGGGACTCGAACCCCTGGGCAAAGCGACAGTGTATAGCGGTATGGAGGAGCTGGGGAGGGCTTTGCTCAGAGACTCACGGTGCAAGTGACAGATTTGGCGGTGCTGGATTGCTGGAAGCGAAGCTGGAAGTGGTGAGGGCCTGGGTAGTCGGTGGTGGCGAGGACGGTGGAGGTGAGGGGGCTGGGGCAGTCCGTGCCCAGCCCGGCCTGGGAGGAGCAGGGGCGGGGAGCTGGGTTGCCGGGAGGCTCCGGGCAGTCCAGGGAATGGCTGGTGCCGCTCACTGCCTCCAGCTCCTCCATCGTGGCGTTGACGTCCAGGCATCCCAGAGCCGGCTAGAAAGGGGAGAGCAACAAAATAAACAAGATAGAGTCAAACTGAGGCCTCTGCCCTCAATTACCTGCCCGCAGCCTGGCGCAGAGAGCGCTGGGGGCGGGGAGAGACCCTGCCCTGCTTCTCAGGCCAAAATAACAGGCTTCCGGCCTACTCCCGGGACACAGGCTTCCGGCCTACTCCCGGGACACAGGCTTCCGGTCAACTGACCTCCGGCCTACTCCCAGGCTACAGGCTTCCAGCCTACTCCCGGGCTACAGGCTCCTGGCCCACTCCCGGGCTACAGGCTTCCAGCCTACTCCCGGGCTACAGGCTTCCGGTCAACTGACCTCCGGCCCACTCATGGGCTACAGGATCCTGGCCCACTCCTGGGCTACAGGCTTTGGGTCTACTCCCGGGCTACAGGCTCCTGGCCCACTCCTGGGCTACAGGCTTCCGGCCTACCCCAGGGTACAGGCTTCCAGCCTACTCCCGGGATACAGGCTTCCGGTCTACTCCCGGGATACAAGCTTCCGGCCTACTGACTTCCGGCCCACTCCTGGGCTACAGGTTCCTGGCCCACTCCCGGGCTACAGGCTCCTGGCCCACTCCCGGGCTACAGGCTCCTGGCCCACTCCTGGGCTACAGGTTCCTGGCCCACTCCCGGGCTACAGGCTTTGGGTCTACTCCCGGGCTACAGGCTTCGGGCCTACTGACTTCCGGCCCACTCCTGGGCTACAGGCTCCTGGCCCACTCCCGGGCTACAGGCTCCTGGCTCACTCCCGGGATACAGGCTTCGGGCCCACTCCCGGGATACAGGCTTCGGGCCTACTCCCGGGATACAGGCTTCGGGCCTACTCCCGGGGTAAAGGCTTCGGGCCTGCTCCCGGGTACAGGCTTCGGCCAGGGTACAGGCTTCGGGCCTGGCAACGCCCCAGTATTACGGAGCGGAGGGCAGTCTGGATTTCCCAGCGCCCCCCCCCCCCGCCCCACACACACACTCACCCACATCGGCAGCTCATTGTCCAGTCTCCCAGCATCATTCAGTTCTGGGGCAAGCTGGAGCCTGGGGGCAGAAGCAAACACATTAATTGTTCATTTACATGCGGCGCGGCGCGTAGGAATCCACTCGAGGTGTGGGGGGTTGGTTGTGGGCTGCACGGAGCAACTGACGGAGGCCCTCCCTGGCCTGCACTGACAGCTGATCTCAGGCCTGAGGGTCCTGTACCGGGGGCCACAAAGTGCCCGGGGGTTAGGGACCGGACTGCCGCCCCCACCCACCGGCCCCCAGCCCCGCCGCACAGTCAAGATCAGATTCAAACTGTGATGCCCCATGCAGTCAAATAGCCAAGCCACTGGACGCTCACGCACACACACGTGCAAAGAACGGCCATTTTGGGCAAGATAGCAGAAGGCAGCCAGCGATCTGTGAATCCCGTATCGCGGAGAATTGTGTCGGGGCCACGACATAGCATTCGCAAAACCATCTCAACATCAAGGCACTCACGAGTTCCACAGCTCGCAGAACGTCTCCTGGCTCAATGGCTCTTCCAGCTGACTTTCCGACATTGCATCTGACAGTGAGAACAGTTGGCAGGCTGACTCTCCAACGCTAGAGAGAGAGAGAGTGAGGATAAAGATACTGGAATAAACCCAGGATCACAGTGTAGAGGGAGCTTTACTCTGTATCTAACCCCTTGTACCTGCCCTGGGAGTGTTTGATTAGACAGTGCAGAGGGAGCTTTACTCTGTATCTAACCCCGTGCTGTACCTGCCCTGGGAGTGTTTGATGGGACAGTGTAGAGGGAACTTTACTCTGTATCTAACCCCCTGTACCTGCCCTGGGAGTGTTTGATGGGACAGTGTAGAGGGAGCTTTACTCTGTATCTAACCCCGTGCTGTACCTGCCCTGGGAGTGTTTGATGGGACAGTGTAGAGGGAGCTTTACTCTGTATCTAACCATGTGCTGTACCTGCCCTGGGAGTGTTTGATGGGACAGTGTAGAGGGAACTTTACTCTGTATCTAACCCCCTGTACCTACCCTGGGAGTGTTTGATGGGACAGTGTAGAGGGAGCTTTACTCTGTATCTAACCCCCTGTACCTGCCCTGGGAGTGTTTGATGGGACAGTGTAGAGGGAGCTTTACTCTGTATCTAACCCCCTGTACCTGCCCTGGGAGTGTTTGATGGGACAGTGTAGAGTGAGCTTTAACATAGAAAATAGGTGCAGGAGTAGGCCATTCGGCCCTTCGAGCCTGCACCACCATTCAATAAGATCATGGCTGATCATTCCCTCAGTACCCCTTTCCTGCTTTCTCTCCATACCCCTTGATCCCTTTAGCCGTAAGGAACATATCTAACTCCCTCTTAAATATATTTAGTGAATTGGCCTTAACAACTTTCTGTGGTAGAGAATTCCACAGGTTAACAACTCTCTTAGTGAAGAAGTTTCTCCTCATCTCGGTCCTAAATGGCTTACCCCTTATCCTTAGACTGTGTCCCCTGGTTCTGGACTTCCCCAACATCGGGAACATTCTTCCTGCATCTAACCTGTCCAGTCCCGTCAGAATTTTATACGTTTCTATGAGATCCCCTCTCATCTTTTTAAATTCCATGAAATACAGGCCCAGTTGATCTAGTCTATCTTGATATGTCAGTCCTGCCATCCCGGGAATCAGTCTGGTGAACCTTCGCTGCAACTCCCTCAATAGCAAGAACGTCCTTCCTCAGATTAAGAGACCAAAACTGAACACAATATTCCAGGTGAGGCCTCACCAAGGCCCTGTACAACTGCAGTAAGACCTCCCTGCTCCTATACTCAAATCCCCGAGCTATGAAGTCCAACATACCATTTGCCTTCTTCATCACCTGCTGTATCTACATGCCAATTTTCAATGACTGATGTACCATGACACCCAGGTCTCGTTGCACCTCCCCTTTTCCTAATCTGTTACCATTCAGATAATATTCTGCCTTCGTGTTTTTGCCCCCAAAATGGATAACCTCGCATTTATCCACATTATACTACATCTGCCATGCATTTGCCCACTCACCTGACCTGTCCAAGTCACCCTGCAGCCTCTTAGCATCCTCCTCACAGCTCACACCGCCACCCAGCTTAGTGTCATCTGCAAACTTGGAGATATTACATTCAATTCCTTCATCTAAATCATTAATGTATATTGTAAAGAGCTGGGGTCCCAGCACTGAGCCCTGCGGTACCCCACTAGTCACTGCCTGCCATTTAAAAGGACCCGTTTATCCCGACTCTCTGCTTCCTGTCTGCCAACCAGTTCTCTATCCACGTCAGTACATTACCCCCAATAGCATGTGCTTTGATTTTGCACACCAATCTCTTGTGTGGGACCTCGTCAAAAGCCTTTTGAAAGTTCAAATACACCACATCCACTGGTTCTCCCTTGTCCACTATACTAGCTACATCCTCAAAAAATACTAAAAGATTTGTCAAGCATGATTTCCCTTTCATAAATCCATGCTGACTTGGACCGATCCTGTCACTGCTTTCCAAATGCGCTGCTATTTCATCTTTAATGATTGATTCCATCATTTTACCCACTACCGATGTCAGGCTAACCGGTCTATAATTACCCGTTTTCTCTCTCCCTCCTTTTTTAAAAAGTGGTGTTACATTAGCTACCCTCCAGTCCATAGGAACTGATCCAGAGTCGATAGACTGTTGGAAAATGACCACCAATGCATCCACTATTTCTAGGGCCACTTCCTTAAGTACTCTGGGATGCAGACTATCAGGCCCCGGGGATTTATTGGCCTTCAATCCCATCAATTTCCCTAACACAATTTCCTGACTAATAAGGATTTCATTCAGTTCCTCCTTCTCTCTAGACCCTCGGTCCCCTAGTATTTCCGGAAGGTTATTTGTGTCTTCCTTCGTGAAGACAGAACCAAAGTATTTGTTCAATTGGTCTGTCATTTCTTTGTTCCCCATTATAAATTCCCCTGATTCTGACTGCAAGGGACCTACGTTTGACTTCACTAATCTTTTTCTCTTCACATATCTATAGCAACAATGCAGAAGGAGCTTTACTCTGTATCTAACCCCGTGCTGTACCTGCCCTGGGAGTGTTTGATGGGACAGTGTAGAGGGAGCTTTACTCTGTATCTAACCCCGTGTACCTATCCTGGGAGTGTTTGATGGGACAGTGTAGAGGGAGATTTACTCTGTATCTAACCCCCTGTACCTGCCCTGGGAGTGTTTAATGTGACAGTGCAGAGGCAGCTTTACTCTGTATCTAACCCCCTGTACCTGCCCTGGGAGTGTTTGATGGGACAGTGTAGAGGGAGCTTTACTCTGTATCTAACCCCGTGCTGTACCTGCCCTGTGAGTGTTTGATGGGACAGTGTAGAGGGAGCTTTACTCTGTATCTAACCCCCTGTACCTGCCCTGGGAGTGTTTGATGGGACAGTGTAGAGGGAGCTTTACTCTGTATCTAACCCCCTGTACCTGCCCTGTGAGTGTTTGATGGGACAGTGTAGAGGGAGCTTTACTCTGTATCTAACCCCTGTACCTGCCCTGGGAGTGTTTGATGGGACAGTGTAGAGGGAGCTTTACTCTGTATCTAACCCCCTGTACCTGCCCTGGGAGTGTTTGATGGGACAGTGTAGAGGGAGCTTTACTCTGTATCTAACCCCCTGTACCTGCCCTGGGAGTGTTTGATGGGACAGTGTAGAGGGAGCTTTACTCTGTATCTAACCCCCTGTACCTGCCCTGGGAGTGTTTGATGGGACAGTGTAGAGGGAGCTTTACTCTGTATCTAACCCCGTGCTGTACCTGCCCTGGGAGTGTTTGATGGGACAGTGTAGAGGGAGCTTTACTCTGTATCTAACCCGTGCTGTACCTGCTCTGGGAGTGTTTGATGGGACAGTGTAGAGGGAAATTTACATTATAAGGAACATAGGAACAGGAGAAGGCCATTCAGCCCCTCGAGCCCGTTCTGGTATTCAATGAGATCGCGGCTGACCTGTGACCTAACTCCATCCACCCGACTTTGGCCCATATCCTTTAATACCTTTGTTTAACAGAAAGCTATCAATCTCAGATTTAAAATTAATAACTGACCCGGCATCAATTACCGTTTGGGGAAGAGTTTTCCAAACGTCGACTACCCTGTGTGTCTAGAAGTGTTTCCTGATTTCACTCCTGAAAGGTCTGGCTCTAATTTCTAGACCAGGCCCCTAGTCCCAGACTCCCCAACCAGCGGGAAGAGTCTCTCTCGATCTACCCTCTCTGTTCCCCGTAATATCCTGAAAACCTCGATCAGATCGCCCCTTAACCTTCTATAGTCCAGGGAATACAGCCCTAGTTTGTGTAATCTCTCATAATTTAACCCCCGAAGTCCGGGTATCATCCTGGTAAACCCACGCTACACTCCCTGCAAGGCCAATATACCCTCCCCAAGATGTGGGGCCCAGAACTGCTCACAGTGCTCCAGGTGTGGTCTAACCAGGGCTTTGTACAGCTGCAGCATAACTTCTACCCCCTTGTGTTCTGATCCTCTCGATATAAAGGCCAGCGTCCCATTAGCCTTTTTGATCATTTTCTGTATCTGTCCCGAGACATTTTAATGATTAATGTACCTGGACCCCAAGTCTCTCTGGACCTCCGCTGCTTCGAGCTTTCCACTCTTCAGCAAGTAGTACAATGTCGGAGGGGCAGTACTGAGGGAGCACCGCACTGTCGGAGGGGCAGTACTGAGGGAGAGCCGCACTGTCGGAGGGGCAGTACTGAGGGAGAGCCGCACTGTCGGAGGGGCAGTACTGAGGGAGAGCCGCACTGTCGGAGGAGCAGTACTGAGGGAGAGCCGCACTGTCGGAGGGGGCAGTACTGAGGGAGCGCCGCACTGTCGGAGGGGGCAGTACTGAGGGAGCACCGCACTGTCGGAGGGGCCGTCTTTTGAAATGAAGTGTTAAACTGAGGCCCTGTCTGCCATAAAAAATCTCACAGGCATTATTTTGAAGAAGCACTGGGGCTAATATTTATCCCTCAACCAACATCAGTAAAAAACAGATTATCTGGGTCATTATCACATTGCTGTTGGTGGGAGCTTGCTGTGCGCAAATTGGCTGCTGTGTTTCCGACATCGTGATCGGCGGTCCCTCGAACGAGGATGATTTGCTTCCACGAGAGTTCACAGATGTTGCAATGAAGGACCCGACATGGAATGCCGCAGGGTTCAGTGCTGGGGCCCCAGCTATTTACAATATACATTAATGATTTAGATGAAGGAATTGAGTGTAATATCTCCAAGTTGACAGTAAGCTGGGTGGCAGAGCGAGCTGTGAGGAGGCTGCAGAGCGACTTGGATAGCTTAGGTGAGTGGGCAAATGCATGGCAGATGCAGTATAATGTGGATAAATGTGAGGTTATCCACCTTGGTGGCAAAAACACGAAGGCAGAATATTATCTGAATGGTGACAGATTAGGAAAAGGGCAGGTGCAACGAGACCTGGGTGTCATGGTACATCAGTCATTGAAGGTTAGCATGCAGGTACAGCAGGCGGTGAAGAAGGCAAATGGTATGTTGGCCTTCATAGCGAGGGGATTTGAATACAGGGGCAGGGAGGTGTTGCTACAGTTGTACAGGGCCTTGGTGAGGCCACACCTGGAGTATTGTGTACAGTTTTGGTCTCCTAACCTGAGGAAGGACATTCTTGCTATTGAGGGAGTGCAGCGAAGGTTCACCAGACTGATTCCCGGGATGGCTGGGCTGTCATGAGGAGAGACTGGATCAACTGGGCCTGTATTCACTGGAGTTTAGAAGGATGAGAGGGGATCTCATAGAAACATATAAAATTTTGACGGGACTGGACAGGTTAGATGCAGGAAGAATGTTCCCGATGTTGGGGAAGTCCAGAACCAGGGGTCACAGTCTAAGGATAAGGGGTAAGCCATTTAGGACCGAGATAAGGAGAAATTTCTTCACCCAGAGAGTGGTGAACCTGTGGAATTCTCTACCACAGAAAGTAGTTGAGGCCAATTCACTAAATATATTCAAGAGGGAGTTAGATGTGGTTACGGCTAAAGGGATCAAGGGGTATGGAGAGAAAGCAGGAAAGGGGTACTGAGGGAATGATCAGCCATGGTCATATTGAATGGTGGTGCAGGCTCGAAGGGCAGAACGGCCTACTCCTGCACCTAGTTTCTATGTTTCTGTGTTCCAATGCTGAACTCCAGTTGAGGGGGTGGAAGATGCCTGTGGGGGGATTGTTTTAACGTGGGGTGGCCGTTGTACACCAGCCACCACACGGGCTTGACAAAGTGAGGTCTTGGTCCAGTGGCAAGGGTTAACCAGGACGACTGGAGACCAGCTCTGCTGCACGGACCCAGTGCGCTCACATATCGCACAGTGTGGGCTGGGCCCGTGCTGCCCCTGGGCCCTCGCCTCTCCTGGGCCCCGTGCCCTCATTTGCCGCTCCTCCGCTGTACCAGGGCCCCGCCGATGTTTCTGCCCACGCTCCAAACGGCAACCTGGGTTTTGGCAATGTCACCCACCTCGAAGCCGTCACACGCTTGTATCGGTGAGGCCACACCTGGAGTACTGCGTGCAGTTTTGGTTTCCATATTTACCAAAGGATATACTTGCTTTGGAGGCAGTTCAGAGAAGGTTCACTCGGTTGATTCCGGGGATGAGGGGGTTGACTTATGAGGAAAGGTTGAGGAGGTTGGGCCTCTACTCATTGGAATTCAGAAGAATGAGAGGTGATCTTATCGAAACGTATAAGATTATGAGGGGGCTCGACAAGGTGGATGCAGAGAGGATGTTTCCACTGATGGGGGAGACTAGAACTAGGGGGCACGATCTTAGAATAAGGGGCCGCCCATTTAAAACTGAGATGAGGAGAAATTTCTTCCCTCAGAGGGTTGTAAATATGTGGAATTCTCTGCCTCAGAGAGCTGTGGAAGCTGAGACATTGAATAAATTTAAGACAGAGATAGACAGTTTCTTAACCGATAAGGGGATCGTAGACAGTCCCTCGGAATCGAGGAAGACTTGCTTCCACTCTAAACGTGAGTCCTCAGGTGGCTGAACAGTCCAATACGAGAGCCACAGTCCCTGTCACAGGTGGGACAGACAGTGGTTGAGGGAAGGGGAGGGTGGGACTGGTTTGCCGCACGCTACTTCCGCTGCCTGCGCTTGGTTTCTGCATGCTCTCGGCGACGAGACTCGAGGTGCTCAGCGCCCTCCCGGATGCACTTCCTCCACTTAGGGCGGACTGGTCTTTGGCCAGGGACTCCCAGGTGTCGGTGGGGATGTTGCACTTTATCAGGGAGGCTTTGAGGGTGGTCCCTTGTAACGTTTCCTCTGCCCACCTTTGGCACGTTTGCCGTGAAGGAGTTCCAAGTAGAGCGCTTGCTTTGGGAGTCTCGTGTCGGGGACATGTGGACAATGTGGCCCTGCCCAGCGGAGCTGATCGAGTGTGGTCAGTGCTTCGATGCTGGGGATGTTGGCCTGGACGAGGACGCTAACGTTGGTGCGTCTGTCCTCCCGGGGGATTAAGGGGATAAGGGATTATGGGCAGGAAAGTGGACCTGAGTCCATGATCAGATCAGCCATGATCGTATTAAATGGCGCGAAGGGCCGACTCCTGCTCCTATTTTCTAGGTTACTCCTGGTCCTATTTCTTAAAAGTACTTCATTGGCTGTGGGATGTGCTCAGGTGCTATATAAATGCAAGTTCGTTCTATCCAGGTGCAATGTGGGGTGAGCCCACACACTTGACCACTCTGCAACTGAGTGCAGAGGTCACAGTGCCAGCCACTGACCCTCTGCTGCCACCTGCAGGGGAGCTGCGCGAATTGGAGCTGCAGCCGAGGCGGGAAAGTGACCTCATCGCCCTGCCAACAGGCCCCGCCCCCCCTCCCTCCCCTGACTGGGACGTCACCGGCAAAGGCAAAAACAAAAACACAGGCCCGGGGGGGCGGGACCCACGTGTCAAACATTACAGCTTCCTGTTTTGAAAATAGGAGCAACAGCGTCTGAAAAGTGTCTGACAAACTTGACTGAGCGGAAAAGGACAGAGTCACAGAGAAGAAAAGACGGAAATCAAACACTTTAGCAACTGATTCACCCTCGAGTCCCCCCCCCCAAAAAAAACAATGGTTGCGGTCAGGTTGAACCAAAATAGCCAGGGGGAGGGGGGGGTGGAGAGAGTGAAGGAGAAATTATAATCGAGTCTGATTAAAGCCCCAGAGTGCGGATGCCCAGAGTGAGTGTTAGTGACTTTATAAAAACAGAAGTAGCCCGAGTCCAGAGCCGCCCAAACGCGAATTGCTTCGGGGGGGGTGCATGTTTAATGTCAACCCCCCCCCCCCCGTCGATATTGGTACCGCCCAGGAGTGGAGGGCGCATGCGCAGTGACTGTGAGCGAGGGGGAAAAGGCGGGGCGCGGCGCCCGGCCGCTCAGAGCGGGAAGGAGCCTGGCTCCGCCCCGCCAGAGAGCGGCGGGGGCTCCACTCGCCGCGGCCCAGGCCTAGGCCTCAGGCTCCAGCTCATGTGGGGTGGAGAGAGAACAAAAAAGAAAATTAACTCGGCTTTCCGCTCCCGGGCCCCGACCTTTGATCGTCTCAAACCCGCCCCCTCCCCCCCGCGGTTCATCAGGGCCGCTCGGTAAAGAAGAGGTTGCGAGAGACCGGACTCACCGCGCTGCCCCGCCGCCGCCGCTCGCCGACCCGCCTCCCGTCAGGGCCGGGGATTCCCCGATCCCAGCCTCCTCCGCGAAGGCCGGCCCCACTCCCCCCTCCCCCCCCCCCCGCGGGGCCAGCCTCCCGCGACAGCGCCACCGGGCGCCCGTCCGCACACATTGCAGCGCTCCCCCGCTCCCCCCCCCCGGTGGCGCCCGGTGGTACTGCAGCTCCCATGTCCAGTGCCCGATGGTCAACATGGAGTTCCAACAATTTCACACCAGAACTTCTGTCCACATAGAACCATAGAAAGTAGGTGCATTCAGCCCTTCGAGCCTGCACCGCCATTCAATAAGATCATGGCTGATCATTCCCTCAGTACACCATTCCTGCTTTCTCTCCATACCCCTTGATCCCTTTAGCCGTAAGGGCCATATCTAACTCCCTCTTGAATATATCTAACGAATTGGCCTCAACAACTTTCTGTGGTAGAGAATTCCACAGGTTCACCACTCTCTGGGTGAAGAAGTTCCTCCTCATCTCGGTCCTAAATGGCTTACCCCTTATCCTTAGACTGTGTCCCCTGGTTCTGGACTTCCCCAACATCGGGAACATTCTTCCTGCATCTAACCTGTCCAGTCCCGTCAGTATTTTATATGTTTCTAGGAGACCCCCTCTCATTCTTTTAAATTCCAGTGAATATAAGCCCAGTCGATCCAGTCTTTCCTCATATGTCAGTCCTGCCATCCCGGGAATCAGTCTGGTGAACCTTCGCTGCACTCGCTCAATAGCAAGAATGTCCTTCCTCAGATTAGGAGACCAAAACTGAACACAATGTTCAAGGTGGTGCCTCGCCAAGGCCCTGTGCAACTGCAGTAAGACCTCCCTGCTCCTATACTCAAATCCTCTCGCTATGAAGGCCAGCATGCCTTTATTGCAAGGGGGATGGAATATAAAAGCAGAGAAGTCCTGCTACAACTGTACAGGGTATTGGTGAGGCCACACCTGGAGTACTGCGTGCAGTTTTGGTCTCCATATTTAAGGAAGGCTATACTTGCATTGGAAGCTGTTCAGAGAAGGTTCACTTGGTTGATTCCAGAGATGAGGGGGTTGATGTATGAAGTTAAGTTGCGCTTATACTCATTGGAGTTCAGAAGAATGAGAAGTGATCTTATCGAAACATACAAGATAACGAGGGGCTCGACAAGGTGGATGCAGAGAGGATATTTGCACTCATATGGGATGTAACGTCCTTACTCTACAGCATGAAACCACACGAGTCACATTCTGGGAACAAGGTCACTCTGTGACCTTAACTCTTTATTCACAGTGATGATTCTGCATGGGACCTCCCTTTTTATATCTGTGTGATCAGGTAAGGAGTGTCTCCCACAAGTTCACCCCTTGTGGTCAAGGTGTGTATCTAGGTTGAGTGTATACAGTAATACAGTGTTGTTACATTGTGGTTACATACATGACATCACCTCCCCCCCCAAAGTCTCATTGGGATCATAGGTTTAGTCTTTCAGGTGGTCTACGCTCCCTCGTGGAGCGCCGCAGTTGGGGCTCTGGTTGTTGGACACTGACATGAGTGTCTGTCACCTGTGGTGATTCCGGCCTGTCCGGGCTGACCGCAGGGCCTGTGCATTCTTCTGATTGCTCTTGTTGCTCATTCACTGGCGGGTGTTGTGAGCTCCGTCTCATGGTCTTCTTCAGGTTCCTCCGTGTCGATGCTGAACCTTTTTTTTTACTTGGTCCAGATGCTTACGGCATATCTGACCATTGTTGAGTTTTACCACGATGACCCTATTCCCCTCTTTGTCAATTACAGTGCCCTCAAGCCATTTGGGCCCCATGGCGTGATTGAGGACAAATACAGGATAATTTATTTCTATACATCTCCCCCTCGTATTACGGTCATGGTACTCGTTTTGTGACTTGCGTTTGCCCTCAACTATGTTGGTCAGGACTGCGTGAATGAGGGACAACCGAGTTTTGAGTGTCTGTTTCATTAGTAGCTCAGCGGGCGGGACCCCCGTGAGCGAGTGCGGTCGGGATCTATAGGCCAGCAGGAGATGCGATAGGCGGCATTGTAGGGAGGGTCCTTGAATCCTGAGCATACCTTGCTTAATGATTTGGACCACATGTTCCGCCTGGCCATTGGAGGCCGGCTTAAACGGCGCAGTCCTGACGTGGTTGATGCCATTGCCTGACATAAACTCCCGGAATTCGTAGCTTGTGAAACATAGGCCATTATCTCTAACCGGGATGTCCGGCAAGCCATGGGTTGCAAAGATCGCACGTAGGCTTTCCACGGTGGTGGATGACGTGCATGAATTCAGAATGATGCACTCGATCCATTTCGAGTACGCATCTACCACAATAAGGAACATCTTACCCATGAATGGGCCCGCGTAGTCAACATGAATGCGTGACCATGGCCTGGTGGGCCAGGGCCACGGGCTGAGCGGGGCCTCCCTGGGGGCATTACCCAGCTGGGCACACGTCGTGCACCTGTGAACACAGTGTTCCAGGTCTGAATCAATTCCAGGCCACCAAACGTGTGACCGGGCAATGGCCTTCATCAGCACAATGCCTGGGTGCTCACTGTGGAGTTCCCCGATGAATGCCTCCCTGCCCTTCTGGGGCATAACTACCCGGCTGCCCCATAGTAGGCAGTCGGCTTGGTTGGAGAGCTCATCCATCCGTCTGTGGAACGGTCTGACCTCCTCAGGGCATACTCCGTGTGCGGGTGCCCAATCCCCAGTCAGGACACATTTCTTAATCAGGGCTAGGAAGGGATCTCTGTTTGTCCAGATTTTGATCTGGCGGGCTGTGATGGGGGAGCCTGCGCTGTCAAAGGCATCGACAGCCATGACCATCTCAGCACTTTGCTCCGCTGCCCCCTCAGTGGTGGCCAGTGGAAGCCCGCTGAGCGTGTCAGCGCAGTTTTCAGTGCCGGGCCGGTGCCGGATGGAGTAGTCATAAGCAGCCAGCGTGAGAGCCCATCGCTGTATGCGGGCTGACGCGTTGGCATTGACAGCCTTGCTGTCTGACAAAAGGGATGTTAATGGCTTGTGGTCCGTCTCTAATTCGAACTTCCTGCCAAAGAGGTACTGCTGCATTTTTTTTACACCATAGACACATGCAAGCGCTTCCTTCTCGACCATCCCATATCCCCGTTCTGCTTGAGAGAGCGACCTGGAGGCATAAGCCACAGGTTGTAGTTGACCCTCGGCATTGCCCTGCTGCAACACGCACCCAACCCCATAGGACGATGCATCACATGTCAGAACCAATTCTTTACAGAGGTCATACAGGGTCAACAACTTGTTTGAACAAAGTAGGTTTCGTGCCCGATCAAAAGCCCGTTCCTGACAGTCCCCCCAAAACCAATCGCAACCCTTACACAGGAGCACGTGCTCAAGTTCAGCAGAAAGTTCCCAAAATAGTTCAACAGTCCCAGGAATGAACGCAACTCCGATGTGTTGCAGGGCCTGGGTGCTCGTCGAATCGCCTCTGTTTTGGATTCGGTGGGCCGAATCCCATCTGCAGCAACCCTCCTGCCCAGAAACTCAACCTCAGGAGCTAAGAACACACATTTAGACTTCTTGAGTCGCAGGCCTACCCTTGAGTCGGCATAGCACCTCCTCCAGGTTGTGGAGGTGTTCCTCGGTGTCTCGACCCGTGATGAGGATGTCGTCCTGGAATACGATCGTTCCAGGAATGGATTTAAGCAGGCTTTCCATGTTTCGTTGAAAAATCGCGGCCGCTGATCGAATGCCAAACGGGCACCTGTTGTAAACGAACAGTCCCTTGTGCGTGGTGATGGTGGTCAGTAGTTTAGATTCGTCGGTCAGTTCTTGGGTCATATAGGCTGAAGTGAGGTCCAACTTGGTGAACAGCTTGCCGCCTGCCAGCATGGCGAAGAGGTCCTCCGCTCTCGGGAGCGGGTATTGATCTTGTAGGGATACCCAATTGATAGTGGCCTTGTAGTCGCCACAGATCCTGACAGAGCCATCCGCTTTTAGGACGGGAACGATGGGGCTCGCCCAGTCGCTGAATTCAACAGGCGAGATGATGCCCTCTCTCAACAGCCGGTCCAATTCGCTCTCGATCTTTTCCCGCATTACATACGGCACCGCTCTGGCTTTGTGGTGCACTGGCCTGGCGTCCGGGGTGATGTGTATCACTACTTTAGTGCCTCTGAAAGTCCCGACGCCAGGTTGGAATAGTGAAACAAATTGTTGCAGAACTTGTGAGCACGAACTTCGCTCCACAGATGACATTGCGTGAACATCCCCCCATTTCCAGTTCATCTCGGCTAACCAGCTCCTCCCCAACAGTGCGGGACCATTGCCCGGGACAATCCAGAGCGGCAGCCGATTCACTAACCCATTGTGTGTGACACCCAACATTGCACTGCCTAGCACCGGAATGTTTTCTTTAGTGTAAGTCCGTAATTGTGTCTCAATACGTGCTAATGTGGGTCTATTGGCTTTAAGTGGCCATAGCTTCTCAAATTGCTGAACGCCCATGAGTGACTGGCTGGCCCCAGTGTCCAGCTCCCCCCTGCAGGCGTGTGTGAACTTACAGAGGCTGGCCAAACGCCGGAGGTCCGCTACGAAGTCCGGTATGCTCTGTCCTTCACGACGTCGGTGGGTATAGAATCTGTGTTGAGCCATGTGTATGCTGCTCGCCGGTTTGAGGTGCTCCCCGATTAATTTGCTAAGTTCTTCAAAGGTTTTGTCCGCTGGCTTTTCGGGTGCCAGTAAGTTCTCCATGAGCGCGTATGTCTTTGGCCCGCAGCTGGTCAGGAGATGAGCCCGTCGCTTGTCAGCCGCTGCATCCCCCAGCCAGTCTTTCGTAACGAAGCTTTGCTGAAGCCTCTCGACAAAATCGTCCCAGTCTTCCCCAACACAGTACTGTTCCTCTGTGCTACCGGTGGCCATTCTCGTGGGTCGTGAATTCCCGTTTCTCGTCGCCAATGTAAAGTCCTTACTCTACAGTATGAAACCACACGAGGCACATTCCAGGGACAAGGTCACTCTGTGACCTTAACTCTTTATTCACAGGACTCCAAGTGATGACCCTGTGTGGGGCCTCCCTTTTTACACCTGTGTGATCAGGTAAGGAGTGTCTCCCACACGTTCACCCCCTGTGGTCAAGGTGTGCATCTAGGTTGAGTGTACAACAGTAATACAGTGGTGTTACATTGTGGTTACATACATGACAGGGGAAACTAAAACTAGGGGACATAGTCTCAGAATAAGGGGCCGCCCATTTAAAACGGAGATGAGGAGGAATTTCTTCTCTCGGAGGGTTGTAAATCTGTGGAATTCTCTGCCCCAGAGAGCTGTGGAGGCTGGGTCATTGAATGTATTTAATGTGGAGATAGACAGATTTTTGAACGATAAGGGAGTCGAGGGTTATGGGGAGCGGGCGGGGAAGTGGAGCTGAGTCCAAGATCAGATCAGCCATGATCTTATTGAATGGCGGAGCAGGCTCGAGGGGCCGAATGGCCGACTCCTGCTCCAATTAAGTTCTTATGTTGTTATGATCCTTACCCTGCTGAATAAACAGTGACTCTGTACAGTTTTTTTTTATTCGTTGCCAATCTTTCCAATTCTTTGTCAAATCACAAACGCCAGAGGTCACCTTGCACACATCAAGGATCACTCTGCGCCAATGCTCTTAGCCAAAAGGCCGAGAGCCCAAGCACTGTTCCTGGAAGTACTGCAATACCAGGTTCGTGCCATGGAGGTGGATGGGTCAGGCCACCCCACCCTGCTGAATAAATAGACTCTGTCCGGTTGCACTTTGCTTTTCCAGCAGTGCACAAGATTGGTTGCTCGGGAGCCTCACGACTCCTTGGGGCTCTGTGTAGTTTTGCGATTTCTGCTATCTCTCTTGTCCTTACCACCACCCCCCCATTATCTCCCTCATCCCACCCGCCACCCCTCATTCTGGGGTGGGATTGTGTGAATGGTGGCTGCCTTCCGGTTGCTCAGTCGGGGAGCCAGGTTTGTCATGCCGGAGCCCAGATAACGTGTAGGCTATTCGACCACCGAATGCAGCACATCCGGTCCTGTCCTCAATCCAGCGTTGACGCTTGTGCGTTTTACGAACAATTCTTCTTAGACAGTCCCTTGGAGTCGAGGATGACTTGCTTCCACACTAACATGCGTTCTCAGGGGACTGATGAGTCCAATGCGGGATCTACAGTCTCTGTCACAGGCGGTGTCTGGGGCAGACGGTGGTTGGAGGGACGGGTGGGTGAGGGGCTTGGGTTGTCGTGCGCTCCTTCCGCTGCCTGCGCTTGGTTTCCGCATGCTCCCGGCGAAGACTCGAGGTGCTCAGCGCCCTCCCGGGTGCACGTCCTCCACTTAGGGCGGACTGGTCTTTGGCCCAGGGACTCCCAGGTGTCGGTGGGGATGTTGCACTTTATCAGGGGAGGCTTTGAGGGTGGTCCCTTGTAACGTTTCCTCTGCCCACCTGGGGCCCGCTTGCCGTGTCGAAGCTCCTGAGTAGAGCGCTTGTTGTGGGAGTCTCGTACCGGGCGTGCGGACGATGTGGCCCTGCCCAGCGGAGCTGATCGAGTAATTACAGAGGAGTTTCCCTGCTGTCTGCCACCGGGAAAGTCATCGCAAGAATCCTCCTCAATCGCCTTCCCCCTGTGGCTGAAGAGCTCCCAGAGTCACAATGCGGATTCCGCCCACTAAAGGGGCACAATGGACACGATCTTCACCGCGCGACAAATCCAAGAGAAACGCAGGGAGCAGCACCAACCCTTGTACATGGCCGTCTTCGTCCTCACAAAGGCCTTCGACGCTGTCGACCGTGAGGGATCACGGTGCGTCCTCCTCAAATTCGGCTGCCCTCAAAGGTTTGTCACCATCCTCTGCCTGCTTCACGATGGCGTGCATACGAACAACAATGGACAGTGAAGAGCCTCTGGTCCACCCAGCCCTGTCCCACACAATCGCCATGCCTTGTGTACCACAAGATATACACTCCCCACCCCTACCCGGAACCACGTGATCTCCTGGGAGAGGCCAAAAAAACAGAGGGAAAAAAAAAACCCAGGCCAATTTGGGAGAAAAAAATGTGGGAAATTCCTGACCCATCGAGGCGATCGAAACCAGTCCGGTAGATCACCCTGGCCATTAAATTCCAAGCAGTACCTCCCTTCTGTAAGAGGTGACCTTCACCACAGCCAGAAACAAGTCTAGCTTTTACTTGAGGGAATTCAGCGAGTCTGCGGCCAACACACGAGAGGGCAGTGTGTTCCTGAGGTCCACTGTTCTCTGGGAAAAGACCCTGATGTCTAACCTGGATCTAGCCTTGTACAACTTAAATTTGTGACCCCTGGCCCTGCCTGAGCTGTTTTACTGCAGTTGTACAGGGCCTTGGTGAGGCCTCACCTGGAATATTGTGTTCAGTTTTGGTCTCCTAATCTGAGGAAGGACGTTCTTGCCATTGAGGGAGTGCAGCGAAGGTTCACCAGACTGATTCCCGGGATGGCTGGGCTGTCATATGAGGAGAGACTGGATCGACTGGGCCTGTATTCTCTGGAGTTTAGAAGGATGAGAGGGGATCTCATAGAAACACACAAAATTCTGACGGGACTGGACAGGTTAGATGCAGGAAGAATGTTCCCGATGTTGGGGAAGTCCAGAACCAGGGGACACAGTCTTAGGACCATTAAGCCATTTAGGACCGAGATGAGGAGAAACTTCTTCACTCAGAGAGTTGTTGACCTGTGGAATTCTCTACCGCAGAGAGTTGTTGATGCCAGTTCGTTAGATATATTGAAAGAGGAAGTTATATATGGCCCTTACGGCTAAAGGGATCAAGGGGTATGGAGAGAAAGCAGGAAAGGGGTGCTGAGGGAATTATCAGCCATGATCTTATTGAATGGTGGTGCAGGCTTGAAGGGCCGAATGGCCTAATCCTGCACCTATTTTCTATGTTTCTATGGGCCCAAGTTTCCACATGATTTGCGCCTGATTTTTAGGAGCAACTGGTGGAGAACGGACTATCTTAGAAATCGCAATTCTCCACATTTTTTTTTCAGCAGTTCTAGTCAGGTAGAACAGTTCCACTTTGGAACAGAATTTTTTCTTCAAAAGGGGGCGTGTCCGGCCACTGACGCCTGATTTGAAAGTTTCCACAGTGAAAACGTACTCCAAACTAACTTAGAATGGAGCAAGTGAAGATTTTTGTAGAACTGAAAAAACCTGTTCTACACATTAAAAAATCAGGTTACAAATTAGGCGCCCAGAACGAGGTGGGAGGGAAGTCATTAAATTCTATAATAAATCCTTATTTATACTTCTACAAATATTATACAAATAAATCCAACCTGAATAAACATTTATAAGCAAAGAAAAGATTAAATAAACCATCTTCCTACCTGTGTGAAAGTGCTTCAGGCAGGCCTTTCGGGACCGAAGGCTGAACGGGCCGGCCCGAGACTTCGGGCAGGGCCCGTCCCCAGCACCAGATTTACAGGTAGGTGGCGTCGGGTCGGGGAGGTTCGGTTCGGGGGGGAGGGAGGGAGAGAGAGGGAGGGAGAGAGAGGGGGGGAGGGAGGGAGAGAGAGGGAGGGAGAGAGAGGGGGGGGGAGGGAAGGAGAGAGAGGGGGGGAGGGAGAGAGAGGGGGGAGGGAAGGAGAGAGAGAGAGGGAGGGAGAGAGAGGGGGGGAGGGAAGGAGAGAGAGGGGGGGAGGGAGAGAGAGGGGGGAGGGAAGGAGAGAGAGGGGGGGAGGGAGAGAGAGGGGGGGAGAGAGAGAGAGAGAGGGGGGGGAGGGAGAGAGGGGGAGGGAGGGGGGAGGGAGAGAAAGGGGGAGGGAGGGAAAGAAAGGGGGAGGGAGGGGGGGAGGCAGGGGGAGGGAGGGGGGGAGGGAGGGAGAGAGAGGGGGGGAGGGAGAGAGGGGGGGAGGGAGAGAGGGGGGAGGGAGGGAGGGAGAGAGCGGGGGAGGGAGGGAGAGAAAGGGGGAGGGAGAGGGGGAGGGAGGGAGAGAGAGGGGGGGAGGGAGAGAGAGGGGGAGGGAGGGAGAGAGAGGGGGGAGGGAGGGAGAGAGAGGGGGGAGGGAGGGAGAGAGAGGGGGGAGGGAGGGGGAGGTCAGGTCCGTCGGGGAGGGGAGGGGAGGTCGGGGAGGGGAGGGGAGGTCGGGGAGGGGGAGGTCAGGTCGGATCCAGTCCGGGGGCGGGGGGGGTGGGGGGAGCAGGAGCGCGGGTCGGGTCGGGTCTAGTCGGGGGGGGGGGGGGAGCGGGAATCGGGTCCGGTCCGGTCCGGGGGGGTGGGGGGGGGGAGCGGGTGTCGGGTCTGGTCGGGGGGGGGCGGGGGGGAAGCAGGAGCTGGCCGTGGGAGGAGCCTTATTCACGCAGCCCCAGTGAGGCCATTGGGCCAGGGCTAGGGGCTGCGTGCTTCGGGCCCCTCCCACACAGTTCGGCGCCTGGAGCTACTGCACTTGCGTGCCCACTGTAGCGCGCATGTGCAGAGGTCCCGGCACTGTTTTCAGCGCCGGGACCTGGCTCCGCCCCCCCCCACAGCTCGTGCTGCGCCGCGCCGAGGGCCAGAGGACCTGCAGGGAGGTGGAGAATACCGAGGTTTTTTTTAGGCGCTCTTTGTGGCGCGAAAAACGGGCGTCCAGGTCGGGACTGCGCTGTTCTAGGCGCGTGTGGAAACTTGGGCCCATAGTTTCTATATTTAATTAAAATAAACAGTCAGCTGGAACACCGTCTGTTTCCTTCATTATCTTATAAATCCCAATTAGATCGCTCCCTAAGTCTACGCTGCTCTAAGGTAAAGAGTCCCAACTCTTTTAGCTTATCTTGATAACTAAGATGCTTTAGACTGAGAATTAGTCTGGTGGCCCTCCTCTGCACCCTCTCCAAAGCCTCAATATCCCCCACCCTGTGAGGGGACCAAAACTGGACAGTGTTCCAAATGCGGCCTGACTAAGGTCTTGTACACGGACAAAACACTACGCTTCATTCTATATTCAATTGTCCTATGGATACACCCCAACACCCTATTTGCTCTCTCTATCGTTGCACTGCATTGTACCTTTAAGGATGTATGCACTGGAATGCCCAAATCTCTTTCTATCTCCACCATCTTTACTGCCTTTCCCTGGAGGGTGTATGAAAGTTGAGCATTTGCCCTGCCCACATGCATAACCCTGCACTTACCCAAGTTATACCTCATTGTCCAGTCTTGAGCCCAGTCTCCCAACACATTAAGATCTGCCTGAATCAGACGAGCCTCTTCTACAGTTCGAGCACTGGCACCGATCTTGGTATCATCCGCAAATTGGGCCCAAAATCCAGATCATTCATAAGAATAGTAAATAGCAACGGTCCCAACACTGATCCCTGCGGGACGCCCACTGGTGACTGGCCTCCAAACAGATCCAAATCCATCTGTAACTGCTCTTTGCCTCTGTCCTGTCAGCCAGTTCTGTATCCAGCTCAATATATTTCCACTAATACCAGAGGCTCCGATCCTATCGGGCAGCCTCGTGTGCGGTACTTTGTCAAAAGCTTTGTGGAAATCTGAGTCGACAAAAGGTGCAGAAACTGCCGTCCGGTCCGTTTCGGGCAGATCATTGGAATTAAGTGAATATTGAACATTCTCTGCCTGAATCGACAGGGCGGAGAATTGATCAAAGTTAGCCTCTTTCAGACTTGAGAAACATCGGAGGGGGGTGGGGGCGATGTTTGGGGCGGAAGGGAGTGGGGAGCGGGGTGGAAGGGTGGGCGGAGTCATCGGCGCCGTGGTGATGCTCAGCAAAGCCCCGCCCCCTTCAGTTAAAGGGGCGGGGCCGCTGCGAACTCTGCAGCCACTTTAGTGGCGCTCGCTGGGCCCACCAGGGAGGGCTTTGGCCGGGCCAGCGGTCTGGCACCCGCGGGGGGGGGGGGGGGCCGGGCCTGACTGTCAGAGGCCCGGCCAAACCCGCGGCCACCATTGTCGGGTCGTGTTTAGAGTCAGCCGACAATGGCGGCCGCAGTGAGACACCCTCCCCTTTAAAGGGCCATCAGCCTGCCCCCGGTCACAAAGGCCACTTAGAGGCGCTGATGGACCTTGAAGCGGGGGGGGGGGGGGGGCACTTTCGGCCCGAATATCCACTGGGCTTCCCTCATCCACCAACTTTCCAACTTTTATTCAAAAATACAATTAGATTTGTTCGACATGACGTTTTTCCCGCAGGATTCACTGGCTCAGGTGCAAGATCTCTCACAACTATTTTAGTTGCACCTGTAAATCAAATTCCCCCTTATTAAAGGGGCCGACCAATTAAACTTTAGACATTAAACTTAAATCAAATTAAAATTTGGTTGCCGGGGGTGATGATGCACTCCAGTCCCTCCGGCGCCCACCTCTCGCGGAAGGCCGCGAGCGTACCGGTGGACACCGCGTGCTCCATCTCCAGGGACACCCTGGCCCGGATGTAACCGCGGAAGAGAGGCAGGCAGTCGGGCTGAACGACCCCCTCGACCGCCCGCTGCCTGGACCGGCTGATGGCCCCCCCTTGGCCAGGCCCAGGAGCAGTCCTACGAGGAGGCCCTCGGACCTGCCCGCTCCCCTCCGCACAGGGTGCCCAAAGATCAGGAGCGTGTGGGACTGAAGTGCAGCCAGAATTTGAGGAGCAGCCCCTTCAAGTGTTGGAAGAGGGGCTGCAACCTCGCACACTGCACACACACGTGCAACACAGACTCCTCCAGACCGCAGAAATTGCAGGCGGCCTGGGAGTCCGTGAACTGACTGAAAAACCGATTGCACGGGACTGCTCCGTGCACCACCCTCCAGGCCAAGTCCCCAATAAATAGAGGGAGGACTCCCTCACAATCCTGGGGGGGGGGGGTGCCAACAGCTGTCTCGTCTGAGTCCCGCTAACTCCGGGCACTGAATCGGGGTACACGCTAGCCCACTTGCCTCAGTGCTGCACCGCGGAAAGAACCTCAGCCATTGAGCTGGCATTGCTATACGGGGAGCCTCGGCTGGAAACCGTGTGCGCGCCCGGGGAGGAAACAAACGTTCTTGAGTGTGATGCCATTTATAGTCGAATAGCCAGGCAGCATTCACTGAGTGGACAGACACACAGCAACAAGGGGCATTTGGGGGGGATACGGAAAGGCAGCCCGTGCTTGTGGAACTGAACTGCGGCAAGAAAATTAATATAAACATAGAGAAATGTCTTGGACGCAGATTTTGAGTTGAATTGATGCAACGTGTAATTCTGTGATTACGGCACCAGAGGGCAGCATAGACCAGGTAAAGGGATTGCTGCCGGCTGAGTGAGAATAAGTGTTTGGGGAGTGAAGGGGGAGAGGGACAGACCAAGGCTCACTTACCTTGTAAAGGAACAATATAAAAAATTGTATCTCAGAGTTCGAGTCTGTAAGACCCGTACCCCAGTGAGAGTCAGTGTGTGTGGGACTGTACCCCAGTGAGAGTCAGTGTGTGTGGGACCCGTACCTCAGTGAGAATCAGTGTGTGTGGGATCTGTACCCCAGTGAGAGTCAGTGTGTGTGGGACCCATACCCCAGTGAGAGTCAGTGTGTGTGGGACTGTACCCCAGTGAGAGTCAGTGTGTGTGGGATTGTACCCCAGTGAGAGTCAGTGTGTGTGGGATCAGTACCCCAGTGAGAGTCAGTGTGTGTGGGACCCGTACCCCAGTGAGAGTCAGTGTGTGTGGGACTGTACCCCAGTGAGAGTCAGTGTGTGTGGGACCTGTACCCCAGTGAGAGTCAGTGTGTATGGGATCCATACCCCAGTGAGAGTCAGTGTGTGTGGGACTGTACCCCAGTGAGAGTCAGTGTGTGTGGGACCCGTACCCCAGTGAGAGTCAGTGTGTGTGGGACTGTAATCCAGTGAGAGTCAGTGTGTGTGGGACCCGTACCCCAGTGAGAGTCAGTGTGTGTGTGACTGTACCCCAGTGAGAGTCAGTGTGTGTGGGACCCGTACCCCAGTGAGAGTCAGTGTGTATGGGACTGTACCCCAGTGAGAGTCAGTGTGTGTGGGACTGTATCCCAGTGAGAGTCAGTGTGTGTGGGACTGTACCCCAGTGAGAGTCGGTGTGTGTGGGACCTGTACCCCAGTGAGAGTTGGTGTGTGTGGGACCCGTACCCCAGTGAGAGTCAGTGTGTGTGGGACCCGTACCCCAGTGAGAGTCAGTGTGTGTGGGACTGTACCCCAGTGAGAGTCAGTGTGTGTGGGACTGTACCCCAGTGAGAGTCAGTGTGTGTGGGACTGTACCCCAGTGAGAGTCAGTGTGTGTGAGACCCGTACCCCAGTGAGAGTCAGTGTGTGTGGGACCCGTACCGCAGTGAGAGTCAGTGTGTGTGGGACCCGTACCCCAGTGAGAGTCAGTGTGTGTGGGACCCGTACCCCAGTGAGAGTCAGTGTGTGTGGGACTGTACCCCAGTGAGAGTCAGTGTATGTGGGACTGTACCCCAGTGAGAGTCAGTGTGTGTGGGACCCGTACCCCAGTGAGAGTCAGTGTGTGTGGGACTGTACCCCAGTGAGAGTCAGTGTGTGTGGGACTGTACCCCAGTGAGAGTCAGTGTGTGTGGGACTGTACCCCATTGAGAGTCAGTGTGTGTGGGACCCGTACCCCAGTGAGAGTCAGTGTGTGTGGGACCCGTACCCCAGTGAGAGTCAGTGTGTGTGGGACTGTACCCCAGTGAGAGTCAGTGTGTGTGGGACCCGTACCCCAGTGAGAGTCAGTGTGTGTGGGACCCGTACCCCAGTGAGAGTCAGTGTGTGTGGGACTGTACCCCAGTGAGAGTCAGTGTGTGTGGGACCCGTACCCCAGTGAGAGTCAGTGTGTGTGGGACTGTACTCCAGTGAGAGTCAGTGTGTGTGGGACCCGTACCCCAGTGAGAGTCAGTGTGTGTGGGACCCGTACCCCAGTGAGAGTCAGTGTGTGTGGGACCCGTACCCCAGTGAGAGTCAGTGTGTGTGGGACCTGTACCCCAGTGAGAGTCAGTGTGTGTGGGACCCGTACCGCAGTGAGAGTCAGTGTGTGTGGGACCCGTACCCCAGTGAGAGTCAGTGTGTGTGGGACTGTACCCCAGTGAGAGTCAGTGTGTGTGGGACTGTACCCCAGTGAGACTCTATGCCTTCAGATAAGAGGAGAAAGTGAGCGAACGAGGTGTGTGAGGAAGCTCGGAAAGCAATGGCTCGGTCTGGATCCTTGTTTACAGACACCGGCCATTGCTGAAAGGGTTAACACGGAGCAAGGAACGTCTCGACTGCAATACTCCCCTCATCGCTTTAACCTTTCCACAGACCCTTGACATTAATCCTTCGTGATCACCACTCATTTGTGATGAGGTGATTGTCACAGTGTATCGCTCTGATCTGAGATAATTATTTAAGTAAATGTTAATTCCGACTGTGAACCTGGGCAGTGTCAGCTGCAGCTGTCCCACTCAGCACTCATCATTTTCTCCTTCCAATTATTCCCCTCTCTTCACCGACTCTCACTCAGGTAAAACTACATCTTGCATTTAAAGAAAGACAGACTTGCATTGATATAGCGCCTTTCACGACCACCGGACGTCTCAAAGCGCTTTACAGCCAATTAAGTACTTTAGGAGTGTGGTCGCTGTTGAAACGTGGGAAAGGAGCAATTATCGGACAAAATTTGTCGCGAGCCACATTAGCTGGGTCAAAGAGGTCGCTTTTTAGGAGTGTCTTCAGAACGTAAGAATTAGGAGCAGGAGTCGGCCATTCGGCCCCTCGAGCCTGCTCCGCCATTCAATGAGATCACGGCTGATTTTCGACCTCAACTCCACTTTCCCACCCGATCCCCATATCCCTCGATTCCCTTAATATCCAAAAATCTATTTGGTGTAGAGAGGCGGAGAGGTTTAGGGAGGGAGTTCCAGAGCTTGGGGCCCAGGCAACAGAAGGCACGGCCACCGCTGGTGGAGCGATTATAATCAGGGATGCTCAGGAGGGCAGAATTAGAGGAGCGCAGATATCTCGGGGGGTTGTTGGGCTGGAGGAGATTACAGAGATAGGGAGGGGCGAGGGCCATGGAGGGATTTGTAAACAAGGATGGGAATTTTGAAATCGAGACGTTGCTTAACCGGGAGCCAATGTAGGCCAGCAAGCACAGGGGGTGATGGGTGAGTGGGACTCGGTGCGAGTTAGGACACGGGGCAGTGAGCACAGGGGGTGATGGGTGAGCGGGACTTGGTGCGAGTTAGGACACGGGGCAGCGAACACAGAGTGTGATGGGTGAGCGGGACTCGGTGCGAGTTAGGACACAGGGCAGCAAGCACAGGGGGTGATGGGTGAGTGGGACTCGGTGCGAGTTAGGACACAGGGCAGCGAGCACAGGGGGTGATGGGTGAGCGGGACTGGGTGCAAGTTAGGACACGGGGCAGCGAGCACAGGGGGTGATGGGTGAGCGGGACTGGGTGCCAGTTAGGACACGGGGCAGCGAGCACAGGGGGTGATGGGTGAGCAGGACTGGGTGCGAGTTAGGACACGGGGCAGTGAGCACAGGGGGTGATGGGTGAGCGGGACTGGGTGCCAGTTAGGACACGGGGCAGCGAGCACAGGGGGTGATGGGTGAGCGGGACTGGGTGCGAGTTAGGACACGGGGCAGTGAGCACAGGGGGTGATGGGTGAGCGGGACTGGGTGCGAGTTAGGACACGGGGCAGTGAGCACAGGGGGTGATGGGTGAGCGGGACTGGGTGCGAGTTAGGACACGGGGCAGTGAGCACAGGGGGTGATGGGTGAGCGGGACTGGGTACGAGTTAGGACACGGGGCAGCGAGCACAGTGGGTGATGGGTGAGTGGGACTGGGTGTGAGTTAGGACACGGGGCAGTGAGCACAGGGGGTGATGGGTGAGTGGGACTCGGTGCCAGTTAGGACACGGGGCAGTGAGCACAGGGGGTGATGGGTGAGTGGGACTCGGTGCGAGTTAGGACACAGGGCAGCGAGCACAGGGGGTGATGGGTGAGTGGGACTCGGTGCGAGTTAGGACACGGGGCAGCGAACACAGGGGGTGATGGGTGAGCGGGACTGGGTGCGAGTTAGGACACGGGGCAGTGAGCACAGGGGGTGATGGGTGAGTGGGACTCGGTGCCAGTTAGGACACGGGGCAGTGAGCACAGGGGGTGATGGGTGAGTGGGACTCGGTGCCAGTTAGGACACGGGGCAGTGAGCACAGGGGGTGATGGGTGAGTGGGACTCGGTGCCAGTTAGGACACGGGGCAGTGAGCACAGGGGGCGATGGGTGAGCGGGACTGGGTGTGAGTTAGGACACGGGGCAGCGAGCACAGGGGGCGATGGGTGAGCGGGACTCGGTGCGAGTTAGGACACAGGGCAGTGAGCACAGGGGGCGATGGGTGAGCGGGACTGGGTGTGAGTTAGGACACGGGGCAGTGAACACAGGGGGTGATGGGTGAGCGGGACTCGGTGCGAGTTAGGACACAGGGCAGCGAGCACAGGGGGTGATGGGTGAGTGGGACTGGGTGCGAGTTAGGACACGGGGCAGCGAACACAGGGGGTGATGGGTGAGTGGGACTCGGTGCGAGTTAGGACACGGGGCACAGGGGGTGATGGGTGAGCGGGACTGGGTGCGAGTTAGGACACGGGGCAGTGAGCACAGGGGGTGATGGGTGAGCGGGACTCGGTGCCAGTTAGGACACGGGGCAGCGAGCACAGGGGGTGATGGGTGAGCGGGACTCGGTGCGAGTTAGGACATGGGGCAGCGAGCACAGGGGGTGATGGGTGAGCGGGACTCGGTGCCAGTTAGGACATGGGGCAGCGAGCACAGGGGGTGATGGGTGAGCGGGACTCGGTGCGAGTTAGGACATGGGGCAGCGAGCACAGGGGGTGATGGGTGAGTGGGACTGGGTGCGAGTTAGGACATGGGGCAGCGAGCACAGGGGGTGATGGGTGAGCGGGACTCGGTGCGAGTTAGGACATGGGGCAGCGAGCACAGGGGGTGATGGGTGAGCGGGACTCGGTACGAGTTAGGACACGGGGCAGTGAGCACAGGGGGTGATGGGTGAGCGGGACTGGGTGCGAGTTAGGACACGGGGCAGTGAGCACAGGGGGTGATGGGTGAGTGGGACTCGGTGCGAGTTAGGACACGGGGTCAGCGAGCACAGGGGGTGATGGGTGAGCGGGACTCGGTGCGAGTTAGGACACGGGGCAGTGAGCACAGGGGGTGATGGGTGAGCGGGACTCGGTGCGAGTTAGGACACGGGGCAGTGAGCACAGAGGGTGATGGGTGAGCGGGACTTGGTGCGAGTTAGGACACGGGGTCAGCGAGCACAGGGGGTGAAGGGTGAGCGGGACTCGGTGCGAGTTAGGACACGGGGCAGTGAGCACAGAGGGTGATGGGTGAGCGGGACTTGGTGCGAGTTAGGACACGGGGTCAGCGAGCACAGGGGGTGAAGGGTGAGCGGGACTCGGTGCGAGTTAGGACACGGGGCAGTGAGCACAGGGGGTGATGGGTGAGCGGGACTTGGTGCGAGTTAGGACACGGGTCAGTGAGCACAGGAGGTGATGGGTGAGCGGGACTCGGTGCGAGTTAGGACACGGGGCAGCGACTTCAGCAGCAGATGAGCTGAGGGAGGGGCGGGGACGGGCGATGTTACGGAGGTGGGAAACAGGCGGGTTTAGTTATGCTGTGGATATGTGGCCGGAAGCTCATTTCAGGGTCAAATACGACAGCAAGGTGGCGAACAGTCTGGTTCAGCCTCAGACAGGAGTTGGGGAGAGGGTTGGAGTCAGTGGCTGGGGAACGGAGTTTGTGACGGGGACCGAGAACAATGGCTTCGGTCTACCCAATATTCAATTGGAGAAAATTTCTGCTCATCCAGAATTGGATGTCGGACAAGCAGTCTGACAATTTAGAGACTGTGGAGGGGTCGAGAGAATTGGCGGTGAGGTAGAGCTGGGTGTCATCAGCGCACATGTGGAAACTGATGCTGCGTTTTCGGATAATGTCGCCCAGGAGCAACATGTCGATGAGAAATAGCAGGGGGCCAAGTATAGATCCTTGGGGGACACCAGAGGTAACGATGCGGGGGAAGAGATGCCGTTGCAGGTGATTCTCTGGCTACGGTCCAGTAAGAATGGAACCAGGCGAGTGCAGTCCCACCCAGCTGGACGATGGTGGAGAGGCGTTGGAGGAGGATGGAGTGGTCAACCGTGTCAAAGGCCGCAGACAGGTCCAGGAGGAGGAGGAGGGATAGTTTACCAGTCACAAAGAATGTCATTTGTGACTTTGATATGGGCCTCTGGGGTATAGTTCCAAAGGTGCTGACTATCTCCGTATCTTATCTCTGTCATTCTCTCTGTGTCTATCATTCTCTCTCTCTATTCACCTCGCTCGCATTCTCTCTGTATCTCTCTAACATTCTGACTCTCGCTGCCTCAGTCTACGTCACTCTATCCATCTACATCTCTTTATCCAACTTGCCATCTCTCTCTAGTCATCAGTACTGCCCCTCCGACAGTGCGGCACTCCCCCAGTACTGCCCCTCCGACAGTGCAGCACTCCCCCAGTACTGCCCCTCCGACAGTGCGGCACTCCCTCAGTACTGCCCCTCCGACAGTGCGGCGCTCCCTCAGTACCGCCCCTCCGACAGTGCGGCGCTCCCTCAGTACTGCCCCTCCAACAGTGCGGCACTCCCTCAGTACTGCCCCTCCGACAGTGCGGCGCTCCCTCAGTACTGTCCCTCCGACAGCGCAGTGCGGCGCTCCCTCAGTACTGTCCCTCCGACAGCGCAGTGCGGCACTCCTTCAGTACTGTCCCTCCGACAGCGCAGTGCGGCGCTCCCTCAGCACTGCCCCTCTGACAGCGCAATGCGGCACTCCCTCAGTACTGTCCCTCCGACAGCGCAGTGCGGCACTCCTTCAGTACTGCCCCTCCCCCCTCCGACAGTGCAGGGCTCCCTCAGTACTGCCCCTCCGACAGTGCGGCACTCCCTCACAAGAGATTGATGTGCAAAGTTAGAGCACATGGGATTGGGGGTAGTGTGCTGACATGGATTGAGAACTGGTTGGCAGACAGGAAGCAAAGAGTAGGAGTAAATGGGGACTTTTCAGAATGGCAGGCAGTGACTAGTGGGGTACCGCAAGGTTCTGTGCTGGGGCCCCAGCTGTTTACACTGTACATTAATGATTTAGATGAGGGGATTAAATGTAGTATCTCGAAATTTGCGGATGACACTAAGTTGGGTGGCAGTGTGAGCTGTGAGGAGGATACTGTGAGGCTGCAGAGTGACTTGGATAGGTTAGGTGAGTGGGCAAATGCATGGCAGATGAAGTATAATGTGGATAAATGTGAGGTTATGCACTTTGGTGGTAAAAACAGAGAGACAGACTATTATCTGAATGGTGACAGATTAGGAAAAGGGGAGGTGCAACGAGACCTGGGTGTCATGGTACATCAGTCATTGAAGGTTGGCATGCAGGTACAGCAGGCGGTTAAGAAAGCAAATGGCATGTTGGCCTTCATAGCGAGGGGATTTGAGTACAGGGGCAGGGAGGTGTTGCTACAGTTGTACAGGGCATTGGTGAGGCCACACCTGGAGTATTGTGTACAGTTTTGGTCTCCTAATTTGAGGAAGGACATTCTTGCTATTGAGGGAGTGCAGCGAAGGTTCACCAGACTGATTCCCGGGATGGCGGGACTGACATATCAAGAAAGACTGGATCAACTGGGCTTGTATTCACTGGAGTTCAGAAGAATGAGAGGGGACCTCATAGAAACATTTAAAATTCTGACGGGGTTAGACAGGTTAGATGCAGGAAGAATGTTCCCAATGTTGGGGAAGTCCAGAACCAGAGGTCACAGTCTAAGGATAAGGGGTAAGCCATTTAGGACCGAGATGCGGAGGAACTTCTTCACCCAGAGAGTGGTGAACCTGTGGAATTCTCTACCACAGAAAGTTGTTGAGGCCAATTCACTAAATATATTCAAAAAGGAGTTAGATGAAGTCCTTACTGCTAGGGGGATCAAGGGGTATGGCGAGAAAGCAGGAATGGGGTACTGAAGTTGAATGTTCAGCCATGAACTCACTGAATGGCGGTGCAGGCTAGAAGGGCCGAATGGCCTACTCCTGCACCTATTTTCTATGTTTCTATGCCCCTCTGACAGCGCAGTGCGGCGCTCCCTCAGTACTGCCCCTCCGACACTGCGGGGCTCCCTCAATACTGCCCCTCCGACACTGCGGGGCTCCCTCAATACTGCCCCTCCGACAGCGCAGTGCGGCACTCCCTCAGTACTGCCCCTCCGACAGCGCAGTGCGGGGCTCCCTCAGTACTGCCCCTCCGACAGTGCGGGGCTCCCTCAGTACTGCCCCTCCGACAGTGCGGGGCTCCCTCAGTACTGCCCCTCCGACAGCACAGTGCGGGGCTCCCTCAATACTGCCCCTCCGACAGCGCAGTGCGGCACTCCCTCAGTACTGCCCCTCCGACAGCACAGTGCGGGGCTCCCTCAATACTGCCCCTCCGACAGCGCAGTGCGGCACTCCCTCAGTACTGCCCCTCCGACAGCACAGTGCGGGGCTCCCTCAATACTGCCCCTCCGACAGCGCAGTGCGGCACTCCCTCAGTACTGGCATCGGGGAGTGTCGGCCTAGAATTTGTGCTGGAGCCTATGGAGTGTGGACTGGAACCCACGAGCCTTGGGACTGGGAGGCCGAGTTTGCTGCCAAATGACCCACGGCCAACGTTTAGGAACAGGGCTGCTTGCGACGAGCGGGCGAGGAGTCGCTGTCTCGGTTACCGTGATCGCGCAGCGCTGAGGTCTGTTTGTGGCTAATGAGTTGAAACAGCGACACTAATGATGATACTAATACAGGCCTCGGGCAACAATTAACATTTGGGAAATCGTGGCAGTTCTTCTCAATGTGATTAAAGCTGAACTCTCCCTCGCTGTTGGAGCGGTCTGCGGACTGGACAAAGTCGGGGCCCCTGTTGTAGAGACCTGGGGTCCGAGGCGCGGTGGGCAGGGAGGTTGGTTTGGAGGATGGAAGGCCCAGGGCTCGAACGCTGTGAGCTGCCGCGCGTGTGTCTGTGTCTCCCCCGCTCCTCCCACCGCGACCTCTGAGCGCTTCATCGTTCCTGACATCTCACGGAGCGATGGGATTTGCAGAACTAGCCTCCGCTGACAGAGAGCTCAGGCTCCCGGCCCCCCACCCCCACCCGAGGCACAGGACGTCAATGCATCCAGTTTGACAAAGGGGAAGAGAGTGAGATCTCTTGATGGGGTATCCTCGTTTCCCAAATCCCTCCCTGGCCCTCTCGCTCCCCCCCCTCCCCCCTCCCTATCTCTGTAACCTCCTCCAGCCCCACAATCCCCCGATTTCCATCGCTCCACCATCGGTGGCCGTTCCTTCAGCTGCCTGGGCCCCAAGCTCTGGAACTCCCTCCCTAAACCTCTCCGCCTCTCTCTCCTCCTTTAAGACTCTCCTTAACTTGACTATTCCAACGCACTCCTGGCTGGCCTCCCACATTCTACCCGACATAAATTAGAGGTGATCCAAAACTCAGCTGCCCCGTGTCCTAACTCGCACCGAGTCCCGCTCACCCATCACCCCCTGTGCTCGCTGCCCCGTGTCCTAACTCGCACCGAGTCCCGCTCACCCATCACCCCTTGTGCTCGCTGCCCCGTGTCCTAACTTGCACCGAGTCCCGCTCACCCATCACCCCCTGTGCTCGCTGCCCCGTGTCCTAACTCGCACCGAGTCCCACTCACCCATCACACCCTGTGCCCCGTGTCCTAACTCACACCGAGTCCCACTCACCCATCACACCCTGTGCTCGCTGACCTACATTGGCTCCTGGTTAAGCAACGCCTCGATTTCAAAATTCTCATCCTTGTTTACAAATCCCTCCATGGCCCTCGCCCCTCCCTATCTCTGTAACCTCCTCCAGCCCCACAACCCCCCTGATTATAATCGTTCCACCATCGGTGGCCGTGCCTTCTGTTGCCTGGGCCCCAAGCTCTGGAACTCCCTCCCTAAACCTCTCCGCCTCTCTCTCCTCCTTCAAGACGCTTCTTAAAAACCGACCTTTGTGACCCAGCTTTTGGTCACCTGCCGTAATATCTCCTTATGTGGCTCGGTGTCAAATTTTTATCACATAACACTCCCATGAAGCACCTTGGGACATTTCGCTACGTTAAAGGCGCTATATAAATACACGTTTTTGTTAAAACCGAGCTCTTTGACCAAGCTTTTGACCATTTGCCCGATTATCTCCCGATGTGGCTCCTGCTCCCATCATTTCCCCCGCCCAACAATAGTGCATGCCCGTGACCCACAGTGTCGTGATCGGCTGCGCTTCCCCCCCAGGTTGAAGTTCCTGCCAGTGCTCACTGACTGGGATCACGCAAGGTATGGGCCTGTACCCATTTACAGCCATAACCTGACGGGGGTCGGGGAGGGGGAGGAACCCGAGGGCGGTGATCGAATTAAAGGCAGACTGCGAGGAGCAGGGTGATGGATGTACAGGATAGTGTGTGCCAGAGAGCAGTAACGGCCAGCTCCCTGGTCCCAGGTCCCAGCTCCCGGCACCCAGGTCCCAGGTCCCGGCTCCCGGCTCCCGGCTCCCAGGTCCCAGGTCCCAGCTCCTGGCTCCCAGCTCCCAGGTCCCAGGTCCCGGCTCCTAGGTCCCATTCCCAGGTCCTGGCTCCCGGCTCCACTCCAACTCTAACCCACTCAGCACAATTACACTCAGCCAGCCGTGATTTATGGCCGTTTTAGACCAGTGGTTTCAGCACTAAATCCAATTCTTTACTTCAGACAAATAAAAGTTTTATTACAAGGGCAGACAATCACATTAGGTTTCTGTCACAACTTCCTTGTTCTGTCTTTCAATCTGTCTCTGTCTGTCTGATCGACTCTCTCTATCCCTCTCTCCCTCTCACACAATGTCACTGCTCACAGCAGGTCGCTCTTTCTCCCTCTTTCCTTCTCTCTGTCTCTCTCTGTCTCTATCTCCCTCTCTCTCTGACTCTCTCTGTCTCTGTCTATCTCTGTCTGTCCCTCTCTCTCTCTGTCTGTCTCTGTCTCTCTCTGTCTCTGTCTCTCTGTCTCTCTCTCTCTCTGTATGTCCCTCTCTCTCTCTCTGTCTGTCTCTATCTCTGTCTGTCCCTCTTTCTCTCTCTGTCTGTCTCTCTCTCTGTCTGTCCCTCTCTCTCTCTGTCTGTCTCTCGCTCTGTCTCTCTCTCTCTGACTCTCTCTGTCTGTCCCTCTCTCTGTCTCTCTCTCTCTGACTCTGTCTGTCTCTCTGTCTCTCTCTCTGACTCTCTGTCTCTCTCTCTCTCTGCCTCTGTCTCTGTCTCTCTCTCTCTCTGCCCCTCTCTGTCTCTCTACCCCGTCTCTAACTCTGACTCTCTATTTCTCTGACAACTGCTCCCTGCTATTTTGACAAATCCAGTTTATTTAAAGAACTCTCGGAAATTCCCAACAGTGCCGATTTGAGAAGTACCAGAACATCAGATCGGAAATGTTTATTCAGGTTCAGCGACGATCATCATCAATCTTCTCAAAGCATCCGAGCCCTGACCTTCCAGAAACTTCACAAATCGTAAACTCCTTTCCAACTCTCTCCACTTCTGGGGTGCAGGTCCCACACATACTGACTCTCACTGGGGTACAGTCCCACACACACTGACTCTCACTGGGGTACAGTCCCACACACACTGACTCTCACCGGGGTACAGTCCCACACACACTGACTCTCACTGGGGTACGGGTCCCACACACACTGACTCTCACTGGGGTACGGGTCCCACATACACTGACTCTCACCGGGGTACAGTCCCACACACACTGACTCTCACTGGGGTACAGTCCCACACACACTGACTCTCACTGGGGTACAGTCCCACACACATTGACTCTCACTGGGGTACAGTCCCACACACACTGACTCTCACTGGGGTACAGTCCCACACACACTGACTCTCACCGGGGTACAGTCACACACACACTGACTCTCACTGGGGTACAGTCCCACACACACTGACTCTCACTGGGGTACAGTCCCACACACACTGACTCTCACTGGGGTACAATCCCACACACACTGACTCTCACCGGGGTACGGGTCCCACATACACTGACTCTCACTGGGGTACGGGTCCCACACACACTGACTCTCACTGGGGTACGGGTCCCACACACACTGACTCTCACTGGGGTACGGGTCCCACATACACTGACTCTCACTGGGATACGGGTCCCACACACGCTGACTCTCACTGGGGTACGGGTCCCACACACTGACTCTCACTGGGGTACAGGTCCCACACACTGACTCTCACTGGGGTACGGATCCCACACACTGACTCTCACTGGGGTACAGGTCCCACACACACTGACTCTCACTGGGGTACGGGTCCCACACACTGACTCTCACTGGGGTACGTGTCCCACATACACTGACTCACTGGGGTACGGGTCCCACACACACTGACTCTCACTGGGGTACGGGTCCCACACACACTGACTCTCACTGGGGTACAGTCCCACACACACTGACTCTCACTGGGGTATGGGTCCCACACACACTGACTCTCACTGGGGTACGGGTCCCACACACACTGACTCTCACTGGGGTATGGGTCTCACATACAACGACTCTCACTGGGGTACGGGTCCCACACACACTGACTCTCACTGGGGTACAGTCCCACACACACTGACTCTCACTGGGGTACGGGTCCCACACACACTGACTCTCACTGGGGTACGGATCCCACACACACTGACTCTCACTGGGGTACAGTCCCACACACACTGACTCTCACTAGGGTACGGGTCCCACACACACTGACTCTCACTGGGGTACCGTCCCACACACACTGACTCTCACTGGGATACCGTCCCACACACACTGACTCTCACTGGGGTACAGTCCCACACACACTGACTCTCACTAGGGTACGGGTCCCACACACACTGACTCTCACGGGAGAGAGTAGAGCGGGAAAGAAAAAATGAAGGAAAGAATGAGATCGACAGGGAGAGAAAGAGGTTTTCAGTTTGTCAGAAAGGCAGAATGATAAAGATGGAGAGAGAGAGAAAGAGGGAGAGAGAAAGATAGAGGATTGACTGAGTGAGGGGAACAGGCAGACTGTGGGAACAGGAAAGGAAGTGGGAGACAGAGAAACAAACAGGTTCAGAGAGACAAGTTGAAATACAGAGACGGAGAAACAGAAAGAGAGTGGAGATAGGATGGAGAGAAGGATGAGACTCTGTAACCCACTCATATTTTCCTGTGATGTTTAATGTCATAGAATCGTAGAAATTTACAGCATGGAAAGAGGCCATTCGGCCCATCGTGTCCGCGCCTGCCCACAAAGAACTACCCAGCCTAATCCCACTCTCCAGCTCTGGGTCCATAGCCCCCGACTCCCTCCCTCTCCCCAACTTCTGTCTGAGGCTGAACCAGACTGTTCGCAACCTTGGTGTCCTATATGACCCTGAAATGAGCTTCCGGCCACATATCCGCATATAACTAAGTCCGCCTATTTCCATCTCCATAACATCGCCCGTCTCCGCCCCTAACTCAGCTCATCCGCTGCTGAAACCGTGCCTTTGTTACCTCCAGACTTGACTATTCCAACGCACTCGTGGCCGGCCTCCCACGTTCTACCCTACATAAACTGGAGGTGATCCAAAACTTGGCTGCCCCCGTGTCCTAACTCGCACCCAGTCCCACTCACCCATCACCCCCTGTGCTCGCTGCCCCGTGTCCTAACTCGCACCGAGTCCTGCTCACCCATCACCCCCGGTGCTCGCTGCCCCGTGTCCTAACTCGCACCGAGTCCTGCTCACCCATCACCCCCTGTGCCCCATGTCCTAAATCACACCAAGTCCCGCTCACCCATCACCCCCTGTGCTCGCTGCCCCGTGTCCTAACTCGCACCAAGTCCCGCTCACTCATCACCCCCTGTGCTCGCTGCCCCGTGTCCTAACTCGCACCGAGTCCTGCTCACCCATCACCCCCGGTGCTCGCTGCCCCGTGTCCTAACTCGCACCGAGTCCCGCTCACCCATCACCCCCTGTGCTCGCTGCCCCGTGTCCTAACTCGCACCGAGTCCCGTTCACCCATCACCCCCTGTGCTCGCTGACCTACATTGGCTCCCGGTTAAGCAACGTCTCGATTTCAAAATTCTCATCCTAGTTTACAAATCCCTCCATGGCCCTCGCCCCCTCCCTATCTCTGTAACCTCCTCCAGCCCCACAACCCCCCCCCCCACCCCGAGATATCTGCAATCCTCTAATTCTGCCCTCCTGACCATCCCTGATTATAATCACTCCACCATCGGTGGCCGTGCCTTCTGTTGCCTGGGCCCCAAGCTCTGGAACACCCTCCCTAAACCTCTCCGCCTCTCTCTCTCCTCCTTCAAGACGCTCCTTAAAAACCGACCTCTTTAACCAAGATTTTGGTCACCTGCGCTAATTTCTACTTAAGCGGCTCGGTGTCAAATATATTTGTTTTGTCTTAAAACGCTCCTGTGAAACACCTTGGGACGTTTCACTACGTCAAAGGCGCTATATAAATACAGGTTGTTGTTGTTGGGGGCGGTGACGTGGTTGCCGGGGGAGCTGGGTGGGGGGAGGGTTTTAGCACCCCGTCAACACCCCTGGATTGGGGAGCGGGGAAGAAAATCAGAGAATGGCCCTCCCCTCCCCCTCAGGGCCGGGAAGTCTAACCGGGGCTGGACGGAATTAGCCTGTGCGGCGGCGCTTCCACAGTCGAAAAGCTGACCGAATGACTTCCTCCGGCCAAATGGCGCGCCGACATTGACCGAGGCGTGGCGGCCTTACACCGGGCGGGGGATAGGGTTTGAGGAGGGGGGGGTTTGCGGGGAGGGGTGTGTAAGGGGGTGGGGGTGGGTGCAAGGGGGGGAGGGGTAAGTGAGGGGGAGGGTGGGGGTTGAGGGGGGAGGGCGGCGTGTGAGGGGTTTATGAGGGGGGGAGGGGGGGTGTGAGGGGTAAGGGAGGTGTGAGGGGGGGAGTGGAGTGTGAGGGGGGTGTGAAGGGGAGTGGTTGTGAGGGAGGTGTGAGGGGGTTGTGAGAGGGGAGCGGGGTGTGAGGAGGGTAGGGGTTGTGAGGGAGGTGTGAGGGGGAGGGGGTGTGAGGGAGGTGTGAGGGGGTGTGAGGAGGGGAGGGGGTGTGAGGAGGGGAGGGGGTGCGAGGGAGGGAGGGGGTGCGAGGGAGGTGTGAGGGGAGGGGGGTGTGAGGGAGTTGTGAGGGGGAGGGGGTGTGAGGAGGGGAGGGGGTTGTGAGGGGGAGGGGGTGTGAGGGAGTTGTGAGGGGGAGGGGGTGTGAGGGGGAGGGGGTGTGAGGAGGGGAGGGGGTGTGAGGAGGGGAGGGGGTGCGAGGGAGGTGTGAGGGGGAGGGGGGTGTGAGGGAGTTGTGAGGGGGAGGGGGTGTGAGGGAGGTGTGAGGGGGAGGGGGTTGTGAGGGGGAGGGGGTGTGAGGGAGTTGTGAGGGAGAGGAGGTGTGAGGGGGGTGTGAGGGGGTGTGAGGAGGGGAGGGGGTGCGAGGGAGGTGTGAGGGGGAGGGGGTATGAGGGAGTTGTGAGGGGGAGGGGGTGTGAGGGGGTGTGAGGAGGGGAGGGGGTTGTGAGGGGGAGGGGGCTTGAGGGGGGTGTGAGGAGGGGAGGAGGTGCGAGGGAGGTGTGAGGGGGAGGGGGGTATGAGGGAGTTGTGAGGGGGTGTGAGGAGGGGAGGGGGTGTGAGGGAGTTGTGAGAGGGAGGGGGTGTGAGGAGGGGAGGGGGTTGTGAGGGGGAGGGGGTGTGAGGGAGTTGTGAGGGGGAGGGGGTGTGAGGGCGAGGTTGAGGGGGGAGCGAGTCAGCTCCCTCGAGGGGAGGAGGAATCCGATGTTGTTTGAAGGGTTAAGTTGCAGCGGAGGGGAGGGAGCGAGAGGAAGGTAAACATGCCAGCTGTGGCGGGCGGCTGAACGAGAAACGATGAAAGAAACAGGTCTTTATTCCGAAGCTCTGACCCCAATCAGGCTGCATTGTTCAGGCAGAATGGCAGCACAGGAAGAGGAGCATTGGCCTCGCGACAAATCTCTACAATTACCCACAGACTACGCGCACGAATTGCCCAGCGGCATAATTCCTGGGCAAATGACGCACGAGCTGGCAGAGACCTTTAATAAACGGTAAGTTGTTTAAATATGACACTCACACACACATGCACAGTACGATCCCAGAAGCAATGTTAACCCCTTGGCGGACTGGGCAGAATGTGTGTGTGGGTCTTTGCCCATTTCCCCCGCTGTGGGGAGGAGCTGCCAGGAAAGAAGGGACACTGCTCGACAGTGTCAGCCGCACTCTCTCTCGCCTCCGAGTCACAAGGTCGCGGGTTCAAGTCCCCACTCCAGGAATTTGAGCACAAATAAAGCGAGGCAAACACCCCAAGGGCAGTACTGAGGGAGCGGCGCACTGTCGGAGGGGCAGTACTGAGGGAGTGCCGCACTGTCGGAGGGGCAGTACTGAGGGAGCGCCGCACTGTTGGAGGGGCTGTACTGAGGGAGCGGCGCACTGTCGGAAGGGCAGTACTGAGGGAGCGCCGCACTGTCGGAGGGTCAGTGCTGAGGGAGCGCCGCACTGTCGGAGGGGCAGTGCTGAGGGAGCGCCGCACTGTCGGAGGGGCAGTGCTGAGGGAGTGTCGCACTGTTGGAGGGGCGGTACTGAGGGAGCGGCGCACTGTCGGAGGGGCGGTACTGAGGGAGCGCCGCACTGTCGGAGGGGCGGTACTGAGGAAGCGCCGCACTGTCGGAGGGGCGGTACTGAGGGAGCGGCGCACTGTTGGAGGGGCGGTACTGAGGGAGCGCCGCACTGTCGGAGGTGTATTTCAGATGAGTCGTTAAACTGAGGCTCCGTCTGCGCTCTCTTGGGTGGATGTAAAAGATCCCACAGCCACTATTTGGAAGAAGAGCGGGGGAGTTATCCCCGGTGTCCTGAGGCCAATATTTATCCCTCGACCAACATCACTAAAACCGATGATCCGGTCATTATCACATCGCTGTGTGTGGGAGCTTGCTGTGTGCAAATTGGCTGCCGCGTTTCCACAATACAACAGTGACTACACTCCAAAAGTACTTCATTGGCTGTAACGCACTTTGAGACGTCCAGTGGTCATGAAAGGCGCTATATAAATGCAAGTCTTATTTATTTATTTACATCTACCCCCAGCACCGAGCCCTGGGATCGGGTCTTTCCAAAACCCTGCTAAATGCCACTTCCTGGGTTTGCATCATATATAATTCCTCGACTCTGTTCCCAATGAACGACTGTGTTAGTTATCCAGTTGTTGACGTAACAGCAACAGGAGTCGGCCATTCAGCCCCTCGAGCCTGTTCCGTCATTCAATCAGATCGCGGCTGATCTATAACCTAACTCCATTTACCCGCCTTGTTTCTGTAACCCTTAATACCCAACAAAAATCGATCAATCTCAGTGTTGAAATTTCCAATTGACCCCCGGTCTCAGCAGCTTTTTGGGGGAGAGAGTTCCAGATTCCCACGGCCCTTTGTGTGAAGAAGTGCTTCCTGACATCACCCTGAACGGCCTGGCTCTCATTTTAAGGTGACGCCCCCCTTGTTCTGGACCCCCCCCACCAGAGGGAATAGTTTCTCTCTATCTCTACCATATCAAATTCTTTAATCATCTTAATCATCATCATCGGCAGTCCCTCAGAATCGAGGAAGACTTGCTTCCACTCTAAACATGAGTCCTTAGGTGGCTGAACAGTCCAATACGAGAGCCACAGTCCCGGTCACAGGTGGGAAAGACAGTGGTTGAGGGAAGGGGAGGGTGGGACTGGTTTGCCGCACGCTCCTTCCGCTGCCTGCGCTTGGTTTCTGCACGCTCTCGGCGCCCTCCTGGATGCACTTCCTCCACTTAGGGCGGACTGGTCTTTGGCCAGGGACTCCCAGGTGTCGGTGGGGATGTTGTACTTTATCAGGGAGGCTTTGAGGGTGGTCCCTTGTAACGTTTCCTCTGCCCACCTTTGGCTCGTTTGCCGTGAAGGAGTTCCGAGTAGAGTGCTTGCTTTGGGAGTCTCGTGTCAGGGACATGTGGACAATGTGGCCCTGCCCAGCGGAGCTGGTCGAGTGTGGTCAGTGCTTCGATGCTGGGGATGTTGGCCTGGTCGAGGACGCTAACGTTGGTGCGTCTGTCCTCCCAGGGGATTTGCAGGATCTTGCGGAGGTATTGCTGGTGGTATACCTCCACCAGCCTGTCATCGCCGCACAGCACTGCCCCCCAGTCATCAAGATCCACGGAGCGGCCCTGGACACCGTGGACCATTTCCCATACCTCGGGAGCCTCTTATCAACAAGAGCAGACATTGACTACGAGATTCAACACCGCCTCCAGTGCGCCAGTGCAGCCTTCGGCCGCCTGAGGAAAAGAGTGTTTAAATCATCTTAAACTCCTCGATTAGACCACCCCTTAACCTTCTACACTCGAGGGAACACAAGGCCAGTCTGTGCAACCTGCCCTCGTCATTTAACCCTTTCAGCCCCGGGTATCGGTCTGGGGAATCTGCTCCCCCTCCGAGGCCGATATACCCTCCCTGAGGGGCGGGGCCCAGAACTGGACGCAGTTACTCCGGACAGGGTCTGACCCGAGCTTTATATAAACGGAATCACGGGCAGCACGGGCCCAGCCCACACTGTGCGATATGTGAGCGCACTGGGTCCGTGCAGCAGAGCTGGTCTCCAGTCGTCCTGGTTAACCCTTGCCACTGGACCAAGACCTCGCTCTGTCAAGCCCCGTGCGGTGGCTGGTGTGCAACGGCCACCCCACGTTAAAACAATCCACCCACAGGCATCTTCCACCCCCTCAACTGGAGTTCAGCACTGGAACATCGGGTCCTTCATCGAAACATCTGTGAACTCGTGTGGAAGCAAGTCATCCTCGTTCGAGGGACCGCCTATGATGATGATAAACGGAAGTATCACCTCTTCCTCGTTGTATTCCAGCCCCCCCTGAGATAAAGACCAATGTTCCATCAGCCTTTTTGATTATTTTTTGTACCTGTCGTGATTTGTGTACATGGACCCCTAATTCTTCCTGCCCCTCATATGAGGAGAGACTGGATCGACTGGGCCTTTATACACTGGAGTTTAGAAGGATGAGAGGGGATCTCATAGAAACATATAAGATTCTGACGGGACTGGACAGGTTAGATGCAGGAAGAACGTTCCCGATGTTGGGGAAGTCCAGAACCAGGGGTCACAGTCTAAGGATAAGGGGTAGGCCATTTAGGACCGAGATGAGGAGGAATTTCTTCACTCAGAGAGTTGTGAACTTGCGGAATTCCCTGCCGCAGAGAGTTGTTGAGGCCAGTTCGTTACATATATTCAAGAGGGAGTTAGATGTGGCCCTTACGGCTAAAGGGATCAAGGGGTATGGAGAAAAAGCAGGAATGGGGTACTGAGGGAATGATCAGCCATGATCTTATTGAATGGCGGTGCAGGCTCGAAGGGCCGAATGGCCTACTCCTGCACCTACTTTCTACGTTTCTATGTTCCCAGCTTCTCACCTTTTGGGAACATTCTCTGATCTCTCGTCCTTGGGTGTAAAGTAGTGATCTCACACTTCTCCACATCTGCCACAGTTGCGCCCACTCTCTCAATCTATCCATGACCAAGGGATCATGCAACATCCTGCTCCTGCCTGCCCTACTGACTGTACCTCCTCCCTTAGTGTGGTCAGCAACCTTGGATATACAGCTCCCTAATCCTTCATCTGAGTCATTTAGGTGAAAAGCTGGGGAGGTCTCGGACGAGGGGGCACAGTCTAAAATTTAGAGCCAGGCCTTTTATAGAAAATGGGAGCAGTAGTTGGCCATTCGGCCCCTCGAGTCTGCACCACCATTCAATATGATCATGGCTGATTCTCTATCCCAACACCATATTCCCGCTTTTTCCCCAGACCCCTTGATGCCTTTTGTGTCTAGAAATCTATCTATCTCCCTCTTAAATATATTCAGTGACTTGGCCTCCACAGCCTTCTGTGGTAGACAATTCCACAGGTTCACCACCCTCCGAGTGAAAACATTTCTCCTCATCTCGCTCCTAAATTTCCTACCCCGTATCCTGAGACTGTGACCCTTGTTCTAGACTTCCCAGCCCTGGGGAAACATTCTCCCCACATCCAGTCTGTCCAACCCCGTCACAATTTCAGGAGTGAAATTAGGAAAGACTTGTACACACAAAGGGCGGTAGAAATTTGGAACGCTTTTCGGCAAACGGCAATTGATGCTGGCTCAATTCTTAATTTTAAATCGGAGATTGGTAGATTTTGTTAACCATTAAACGTATTAAGCGATGTGGGCCAAAGGCAGGTGGATGGAGTTAGGTCGATCTCATCGAATGGCTGAACAGGCTCGAGGGGCTGAATGGCCTCCTCCTGTTCCTACGTTACTATGCAAGTCTGCCATTTCCTGATTTTCAATGACATTATTACTTGCCTGCTTTTCTGGAGCCCACATTAGAATTATAGAAATTTACAGCACGGAAGGAGGCCATTCGGCCCATCGTGTCCGTGCCGGCCGACAAAGAGCCACCCGGCCTAATCCCACTTTCCAGCTCTCGGTCCGTAGCCCTGTAGGTTACGGCACTCCAGGTGCACATCCAGGTACTTTTTAAATGCGAGGGTTTCTGCCTCTACCACCCTTTCAGGCAGCGAGTTCCAGACCCCCACCACCCTCTGGGTGAAGACATTTCCCCTCAAATCCCCTCTAAACCTCCGCCCAATTACTTTAAATCTATGCCCCCTGGTTGTTGACCCCTCTGCCAAGGGAAACAGGTCCTTCTTATCCACTCTATCCAGGCCCCTCATAATTTTATACACCTCAATAAGATCTCCTCTCAGCCTCCTCTGCTCCAAATAAAACAACCCCAGCCTATCCAATCTTTCCTCATACTGTAGCTAAAACTCTCCAGTCCTGGCAACATCCTGGTAAATCTCCTCTGTACCCTCTCCAGTGCAATCACATCCTTCCTGTAATGTGTTGACTAGAACTGCACGCAGTACTCCAGCTGTGGCCTAACTAGTGTTTTATACAGTTCAAGCATAACCTCCCTGCTCTTATATAAGAACATAATTAGGAGCAGGAGTCGGCCATTCGGCCCCTCGAGCCTGCTCCGCCATTCAGTGAGATCACGGCTGATCTTCCACCTCAACTCCACTTTCCCGCCCGATCCCTCGATTCCCTTAATATCCAAAAATCTATCGATCTCACCCTTGAATATCCACAGCCCTCTCGAGTAGAGAATTCCAGAGATTCACCACCCTCTAAGTGAAGAAATCCCTCCTCATCTCAGTCCTAAATGGCCAACCCCTTATCCTCAGACTGTGACCCCTGGTTCTAGACTCCCCAGCCCGGGGGAAACATCCTCCCTGCATCTACCCTGTCAAGCCCTGTAAGAATTGTGTATGTTTCAATGGGATCACCTCTCATTCTTCTAAACTCTAAAGAATATCGGCCCAGTGTACTCAATCTCTCCTCATAGGACAATCCCCCCATCCCAGGAATCAGTCTGGTGAACCTTCGTTGCACTCCCTCTATGGCATCTATATCCTTCCTTAGGTAAGGAGACCAAAACTGTGCACAATACTCCAGGTGCGGTCTCACCAGGGCCCTGTATAATTGCAGTAAGACATCTTTACTCTTATACACAAATCCTCCTGTAATAAAGATTAACATACCATTTGCTCTCCGAATTGCTTGAGGTACCTCCATGTTAACTTTCTGTGATTCATGTACAAGGACACCCACTCTCCCACCATTCAAAAAATATTTCCTACCAAAGTATATAACTTCACACTTCCCCATATTGTATTCCATGTGTACCGTGTTCTTGCCCTGTCTATATCTCTCTGCAGCCTCTCTGCATCCTCCTCACAACTTATACTTTCCCACCTAACTTTGTATCATCAGCAAACTTGGCTACGTTACACTCAGACCCTTCATCTAATTCATTAATATGGATTGTGAATAGCTGGGGCCCCAGCACAGATCTCGCTAGTTACAGCCCGCCAACCCGAAAAAGTCCCATTTATTCCTACTCTCTGTTTTCGGTCCGTTAACCAATCCTCAATCCATGCTAGTATATCACCCCCAATCCCATGAGCCCTAATTTTGTGTAATAACCTCTTGTGTGGCACCTTATCGAATGCCTTTTGAAAATCCAAATACACTACATCCACTGGTTCTCCCTTATCCATCCTACGAGTTACATCTTCAAAAAATTCTAACAGATTTGTCAAACACGATTTCCCCTTCATCAAACCATGCTGGCTCTACCTAATCATATTACGATTTTCTAAGTGCCCTGTCACCATGCCCCTTATAGTAGATTCTAGAATGCTGTCTATTTCAGACGTCAGGCTAACTGGTCTGTAGTTTCCCATTTTCTCTCTTCCTCCTATCTTAAATAACAGGGTTATATTTGTTACCTTCCAATCCTTGGGGATTATTCTAGAATCTAGGGTTTTTAAGGATTGCTAGGGATTCTAAGAATTAAAGACTTGCATTTATATGGCGCCTTTCACGACCACTGGATGTCTCAAAGTGCTTTACAAAAGTAACGAAGTACTTTTGGAGTGCAGTCACTGTTGTAATGTGGGAAACATGGCAGCCAATTTGTGCACAGCAAGCTCCCACACACAGCAATGTGATAATGACCAGATAATCTGTTTTTGTGATGTTGATTGAGGGATAAATATTGGCCCCAGGACACCGGGGAGAACTCCCCTGCTCTTCTTCAAAATAGTGCCATGGGATCTTTTACATCCACCTGAGAGAGCAGATGGGACCTCGGTTTAACGTCTTATCTGAAAGACAGCACCTCCGACAGTGCAGCACTCCCTCAGCACTGCACTGGAATGTCAGCCTGGATTTATGTGCTCAGGTCCCTGGAGTGGGACTCGAACCCACGACCTTCTGACCCCGAGGCGAGTGTGCTGCCCACTGAGCCACAGCTGACACTTCTAGCGATAGCTAATATCTAGTCCTGGCAACAGCCTGGTAAATCTCCTCTGTACCCTCTCTCGTGCAATCACATCTTTCCTGTAAAGTGGTGATCAGAACTGTACGTGCAGTACTCTAGCTGGTGTTTTGTGCAGCTCAAGCAGAACCTCCCTGCTCTTATATTCTATGCCTCGGCTAATAAAGAGGCAAGTATCCCGTATTACTCTTAGACACCCTCTTAATATACCTGCAAAAACCTCGAGCATTGACCTTGGCATATATTCCCCAATTACTCTGCCAAGGGGACCCGCTATCCGACGGAGCTTGGACACGTGTTTGCATTAATCACAGACACAGATACAATGATACACCGTGAGCTCAGGGGGTGCATGAAAACATGTTTTTTTTTTAATTGTGCGAGAGCCGTTTCATGCTGAAGAGAATAAAGAATAAAAGGCAATCATTTACAACACAATAAGTTAACACAACACACACCGTCGGCACTGTGAGACGTTCCGTGTTTACCCTGCCTTGTAATGGTCTTGTTGCATGGAGTAATGTAGACACCTGTGAGTATGGCCACAGGTTTGTAGACTTGTTGGCAGCTCCAATGGCCGAGTGGTTAAGGTGTTGGATTCAAAATCCAGTGGGGTATCTGTAAAGTCCTGTCCCCTCAGTACAGATTCACACGAGGCATGTAGTGAAGTCAAGGTCACTCTGGACCTGCACCTTTTATTTCACAGCTCTGGAATGCTGCACTTGCCTGAGACCTGTCCTTATATACCTGTCTCTTGCAAGTGCACCCCTGGTGGTAAGGTATGCTGGTGGTTACAGGTCATATCTTATTACAGTCATGTATAGCATGCTAGGATACAGTTATATATAATAATGTAAGATACATGACAGTATCCCCACGCATGTTCGAACCCTGCCAGCAGCGATTATACAGCAAATTTTTTAAGGGGGCACTTGATTTAATGTTTATTTATTGACCTCTCTCAAAAGAGTTGTAGACCTGTTGCATTGTGAGTGGGTACTACCACACTCCCATTCGGAGATCACGCTGCTGGTATATCTGCTTGCCGTGCTCCACTTGCATTTGCCTCATCAAAGGAGATCCCACCCAAATTTCTTCACAAAGAAACTCCCATCCCGGTCGCCATTTGGTAATGTTATTTGCTATTTGCTTCATGGGTTCTTTGCTATTAAGAACTAGTTGGTTTATTAACAAAGGTTTAACAATCACACGACACATTAGCAGTTCATCCACCAGGCTCACAACCACCTGCCCCGGCGTGGATTCCCCCGAACCCAACTGGCCGGGGTTTTATTGAGTCTTGCGAACATCACGTGACCGGCTGAGCCACTCGCAATGCAACAGCTCTACAAACCTGTGAGCGCAATCACATGGTGCGTACATTACACACGGGACGAGTTGGGGGGGGGGGGGGGGGAATGGATAGAGTTACCACTGTGGAGAGATGGAGGGGAGAGGTGGAATTGAACCATGGAGCTGCCTGTAAGGGAAACCGTTTAGGGTATCTCTGCACGGAGCGGCCGGGGAGGTGATCGGTGATGTCTGCCCTTGCGACGGAGCGAGGGAGGTGCGAGGGTTGGGGCGGTGGAAGGGCGTTGGGACGAGACAGGAACTATTGATGACTTTCTTCTCTCTCTCTCTCTTTCCCAACTTAACAAGACGTGAAGGTCTTCCAGAAGAAGTTTTTGCAGCCGGCCTTGCGGTCCCGGGGGGAGTTCCAGCGCCGGAAGATCTCCTCCTGAGCCAGCCCCCGCTTGTCGGAGCTTGGAGACACATTGTTCTCTGACCGCAGCAGGTCAGAGAGCAGCCTCAGCAACGTGATCCTGGACAACTCCTGCTGGGGGAAGAAAGCATTTGCATTTAGAGAGCCGGTCACCACCTCAGCATAACCCCAAAGCGCTTTACCACCACTGAAGGGCTTTTTATTGCAGTGCGGTCGCTGTTGTAATGTGGGAAACGCAGCAGTCAATTTGTAACACAGCAAGCTCCCACAAACAGTAATGTGACAATGACCCAGATCATCTGTTTTAGTGATGCTGATTGAGGGATAAATATTGGCCCGGGACACCGGGGAGAACTCCCCTGCGACAGTGCAGCACTCCCTCAGTACAGCCCCTCCGACAGTGCTGCGCTCCCTCAGTACCGCCCCTCCGACAGTGCTGCGCTCCCTCAGTACTGCCCCTCCGACAGTGCGGCGCTCCCTCAGTACTGTGACGTTACTGACTAGCTAATTTCACACACTTATATCCTACTGACTGTATCTGCACTGATGTTAATCCAGCTCCCTCACACGGTCACTCAGTAACCCCTCTCCCCCAGCACCCTGTGTTACTGACTGTATCTGTACTGATGTTAATCCAGCTCCCTCACACGGTCACTCAGTAACCCCTCTCCCCCAGCACCCTGTGTTACTGACTGTATCTGTACTGATGTTAATCCAGCTCCCTCACACGGTCACTCAGTAACCCCTCTCCCCCAGCACCCTGTGTTACTGACTGTATCTGTACTGATGTTAATCCAACTCCCTCACACTGTCACTCAGTAACCCCTCTCCCCCAGCGCCGTGTATTACTGACTGTATCTGTACTGATGTTAATCCAGCTCCCTCACACTGTCACTCAGTAACCCCTCTCCCCCAGCACCCTGTGTTACTGACTGTATCTGTACTGATGTTAATCCAGCTCCCTCACACTGTCACTCAGTAACCCCTCTCCCCCAGCGCCCTGTGTTACTGACTGTATCTCTACTGATGTTAGACCAGCTCGCTCCTGCTCTTCACCTCCGGAACACTTTACTTAATAAAAGATAACGAAATGCAGCTGGAATTCAGCGACGAGATCAACAAAAGTTAACGGCATATCTGTATTTAAGAGACAGACTGCGGGAGCTGGGATGGGTGAACCGGAGTGCTCGTTGGTGCGCGCAGGGTTAAGCTGTGCAAGGACGGAGATTTTTAAAATAAGGGTTTCCCTTACCTCTTTCCCCTCGAGGCTGAGCTCTTGTAAGACGTCCGGCTGACCCTCTGCTCTGGGTGCTCCAGAGACTCTGGGCAGCAGGAGAGCGGCTGAGATCAGAGCGAGGAGGACTTGAATCTGAGATCTTGACATCTTTGGGCAGTAATTTTTTTCGGTGCCGATGGGGAGAGAGACAACGACGATGTCTCTTCTGCTGGCGGTTCGAAACTTTCGTCGGGGTTCTGCAGCGAGAGCCGAGGGGTCTCTGTGTGTCTGACTCCAGGCCCCCTCCTACCCGCTTTATGTACCCCTCGAGCGGGACAGGAATGACATCACCACGAGCAAACTCCCCCCCCCATACTCCTCGCTCAGAGATTGGTGCTTCCATTTCATTGGGCGGGCAGTGCACCAATCAGTGCAAAGCCCCTCCACCAACTGCAATCTGATTTTCGTGCCCCAGTGTCTTTTTATTGCGAATACGTGAGCAAGGGAGTTTTTCCATCTTCACCTGCGGGCTGCATTTTTCCAGCATGGTACAGTTTCCCCGGGTGCAGGAACCCTCTCTAACCCAGGGGTCACTGGGCAGTGATCAGGAGCAGGAACCCTCTCTAACCCAGGGGTCACTGGACAGTGATCAGGAGCTAGAACCCTCTCTAACCCAGGGGTCACTGGGCAGTGATCAGGAGCAGGAACCCTCTCTAACCCAGGGGTCACTGGGCAGTGATCAGGAGCAGGAACCCTCTCTAACCCAGGGGTCACTGGACAGTGATCAGGAGCAGGACCCTCTCTAACCCAGGGGTCACTGGGCAGTGATCAGGAGCAGGAACCCTCTCTAACCCAGGGGTCACTGGGCAGTGATCAGGAGCAGGAACCCTCTCTAACCCAGGGGTCACTGGGCAGTGATCAGGAGCAGAAAGCCTCTCTTACCCAGGGGTCACTGGGCAGTGATCGGGAGCAGGAACCCTCTCTAACCCAGGGGTCACTGGGCAGTGATCGGGAGCAGGAACCCTCTCTAACCCAGGGGTCACTGGGCAATGATCGGGAGCAGGAACCCTCTCTAACCCAGGGGTCACTGGGCAGTGATCAGGAGCAGGAACCCTCGCTAACCCAGGAGTCACTGGGCAGTGATCAGGAACAGGAACCCTCTCTAACCCAGGGGGTAGGGGGCAGTGATCAGGAGCAGGACCCTCTCTAACCCAGGGGTCACTGGGCAGTGATCAGGAACAGGAACCCTCTCTAACCCAGGGGTCACTGGGCAGTGATCAGGAGCAGGAACCCTCTCTAACCCAGGGGTCACTGGGCAGTGATCAGGAGCAGGACCCTCTCTAACCCAGGGGTCACTGGGCAGTGATCAGGAGCAGGAACCCTCTCTTACCCAGGGGTCACTGGGCAGTGATCGGGAGCAGGAACCCTCTCTAACCCAGGGGTCACTGGGCAGTGATCGGGAGCAGGAACCCTCTCTAACCCAGGGGTCACTGGGCAATGATCGGGAGCAGGAACCCTCTCTAACCCAGGGGTCACTGGGCAGTGATCAGGAGCAGGAACCCTCTCTAACCCAGGGGTCACTGGGCAATGATCGGGAGCAGGAACCCTCTCTAACCCAGGGGTCACTGGGCAGTGATCAGGAGCAGGAACCCTCTCTAACCCAGGAGTCACTGGGCAGTGATCAGGAACAGGAACCCTCTCTAACCCAGGGGGTAGGGGGCAGTGATCAGGAGCAGGACCCTCTCTAACCCAGGGGTCACTGGGCAGTGATCAGGAACAGGAACCCTCTCTAACCCAGGGGTCACTGGGCAGTGATCAGGAGCAGGAACCCTCTCTAACCCAGGGGTCACTGGGCAGTGATCAGGAGCAGGACCCTCTCTAACCCAGGGGTCACTGGGCAGTGATCAGGAGCAGGAACCCTCTCTAACCCAGGGGTCACTGGGCAGTGATCGGGAGCAGGAACCCTCTCTAACCCAGGGGTCACTGGGCAGTGATCAGGAGCAGGAACCCTCTCTAACCCAGGGGTCACTGGGCAGTGATCGGGAGCAGGAACCCTCTCTAACCCAGGGGGCAGGGGGCAGTGATCGGGAGCAGGAACCTCTCTAAACCCGTCAGATAGTCAGCCCTCATTCCCTTACAGTGCTTCCAGCCGGCAATGAGCTGATCGTTTGATGTTCGGACGGAGAAGGAATGCAGAACACAGACAGTTAAAACCAGCAACAGCCACAAACCTGTGCACAGGGTTTACACCACTGCCAGCTCCACTTCTACCCCCCAGCACTGAAAACCATCACAAGCAGCTTACAAATCCAACTTATTTGCCACACAAATAAAGATAAATGCTTCTCTCCAGTATTTGGTAACCCCGTGCATTGTCGTGCAGCACAATGAATATTTTAGATTCCTATATTGCAAGTTTCAATCACTCTCAGGTATTGACGTTCGTGATTTAAATATAAAAATGAAGGCTGGAATCATTTCTGTTCAGGAACTGCAGGCCTTAGGCAACCTCCAACCCATCTGAAACATTCCAAGTAAAATCTACATGTTCTGGGTCAAGCTACCCTTTTAATTAGCTGCTCTCCCGTGGCCATCCCGGACTGGGAAATGAATCTCACACATTCATTTCATGACCTCTCCGACGTCCCACAGCCAACGAAGTATTTCTTTTTGAAGTGTAGACACTGCTGTAATGTAGGAAACGCAGCTCATCCGAAAGATGCAGCACTTCAGGGTACACAGAGACAGGGACACAGAGATAGAGAGAGAGAGAGAGAGAGACAGAGAGACACAGAGAGAGAGAGAGACAGAGAGAGAGACACAGAGAGAGAGACACAGAGAGACACAGAGAGAGAGACACACACACAGAGACAGAGAGACACACACAGCGAGACAGAGAGAGAGAAACAGAGAGAAAGACACAGACACACACAGAGAGAGACACAGAGAGAGAGACACAGAGAGAGAGACACAGAGAGAGACACAGAGAGAGAGACACAGAGAGAGAGACACACACACACAGAGACACACACACACAGAGAGAGAGAGACAGAGACAGACACAGAGAGAGACACAGAGACACAGACACACACACACACACACAGAGACAGAGACAGAGACACAGAGACACAGAGACACACACACACACACACAGACAGAGAGACACAGAGAGAGAGAGAGAGAGACACAGAGAGAGAGAGAGACACACACAGAGAGACACAGAGAGAGAGAGAGACACACAGAGAGACAGGCAGGCAGAGAGACAGTGTGTGGAGGGAGGGATGACTGGCAGTCTGACAGCAGCCACCGATCTGTGGGCGACCTCCTCCGTTACTGGGATTGAATCAGACGGACAGCGATGATGCAAATCATTTCTTTTTATTGTTTTTTTTCTGGTGCAGGTGTCACATACCCTTACAACAGGAGTCGGACACAGAGCTAGCCACAATCGGCACTGCAGATCCGACCCCCCCACACAACCCCGGTCAGACCCATCCATGCTTTTCTGTGTGTCCTTCAGGGAGAGAGAGTGGGGGGAGGGAAAGAGAGAGCGAGAGAGAGAGAGGGGAGAGAGAGAGAGAGAGAGAGGAGGAGAGAAAGGGGGGAAAGAGAGAGAGAGAGAGAGAGGGGGGGGGGGAAAGAGAGAGAGAGAGGGGGGAGAGAGAGACCAAGAGAGGAGGAGGAGAGAGAGAGCGAGAGGAGGAGGAGGAGGAGAAGAGAGAGAGAGAGAGAGAGAGGGGGGGAGAGAGAGACCAAGAGAGGAGGAGGAAAGAGCGAGAGGAGGAGGAGGAGAAGAGAGAGAGAGAGAGGGGGGAGAGAGAGACCAAGAGAGGAGGAGAGAGAGAGCGAGAGGAGGAGGAGAGAGAGAGAGAGAGAGAGAGAGAGAGAAAAAGAGAGGGGGGGGAGAAAGAGAGAGAGAGGGGGGGGAGAGAGATAGAGAGACAGAGCGAGGGGGAAAAGAGAGAGACAAAGACGGGGGGGGAGGGGGGAAAGAGAGAGAGAGAGAGGGGGGGGGGGGGGGAAGAGAGAGGGGGGGGGGGGGAGGGGGAGGGCCGGGTTAATAACCTGGCACCGTGTCACGCGGGATAATTAATCTCTGCGTAATCTCAGCTTATTTTTCTTTAATATAAAAAGAGTTGTGGAGTGTTGGCGTTGAGCCTGAACCCCGTGCATTATCAGCGCTCAACATGGCGCCCGGACACGGGAAGGAACCGCGATACGCCCCCTCGTCTGCATGGGGGAAATGAGCCTCCGGGTGCAGCCCGCAGCCCGCGTATCTCCTCCTCCTCCTCCTCCTCCTCCTCCTCCTCCTCGCGTCCGGCGCTGCCTCCCCTCCCCCTCTCTCGGCACGCGATTCCGGCCTCCGGCCCGTTGGGGGGGGGGGGGGGGATGAGAGGGTTGGGGTGGGGTTGGTCAACAGTCGGTGGTGATTTTCGCCGAGAGGTCCTGAATGCGCCGAGCACTGCAGTTCTTGCACAGGATGTGCCCGTCCAATGGGTAGCAGCCGCAGCCCTCCCCCTCCGACGACAGAACGAATCCGCAGTCCTGCAGGGGAGGGGTCAAAGGGCACAGAACCGGTCAATGGCCGACGGACATGTTAGACACAACTCGCATTTCTATAGCGCCTCTCACCCACCTCAGGGCCTCCCAAAGCGCTTTACAGCCAATGAAGTACTTTTGGAGTGTGGTCACTGTTGTATTGTGGGCAGCCAACTTGCGCACAGCAAGCTCCCACACACAGCAATGTGATAATGACCACATCATCTCATTTAGTGATGTTGGTTGAGGGATAATTATTGGCCCCAGGACACTCCTTGCTGCCCTTCAAAACTGTGGCTGTGGGATCTTCTCCATCCACCCGAGAGCAGACAGAGAATCGGTCTCAATCGAAAGACGCAACCTCCCTCAGTATTGCCCCTCCGACAGTGCGGCGCTCCCTCAGTACTGCCCCTCCGACAGTGCGGCGCTCCCTCAGCACTGCCCCTCCGACAGTGCGGCGCTCCCTCAGTACTGCCCCTCCGACAGTGCGGCGCTCCCTCAGCACTGCCCCTCCGACAGTGCGGCGCTCCCTCAGCACTGCCCCTCCGACAGTGCGGCGCTCCCTCAGCACTGCCCCTCCGACAGTGCGGCGCTCCCTCAGCACTGCCCCTCCGACAGTGCGGCGCTCCCTCAGCACTGCACCAGGAGTGTGGGCCTGGATTTGTATGCTCAAGTCCCTGGAGTGGGACTCGAACCCTCGACCTTCTGACTCAGGTGAGTGCGCGACCGACTGACCCCACCCAAAAGGAAGCAATGGCTTGGTTGCTCCTTGCACTCCCCTCGCCCTAACGCAGTGAACCCTCGCGGGACCTTGGAACCCCAGGGCTTAAACCCCCTTCTCACCTCAGCCGGGGATCAGTCGGCCTGCGCTTTCCCCGGGGCGAGGTAGAGAGGGAGGGGAGGGGGTGAGGAATCAGCCAGTGTTTCCCCCCGCCCACTGACCGTCAGTCACAGCAGCCAGCAGGTGTGGGCATGCGGACGTTGGGCATGAGGCGGGATTAGACTCTGCGGCGATGCCTGACCTGGTTCAACAGCCGCCGACACTCTTGGACGCCCCCCCCTCCCCTTGCCCCCCCCAATCTACCGGGACAGGTGTGCTGGAGCGTGGCAATATCCCCCGGAAGCTACAGGGGGAGAAATCCGGGAAGCTGAGAATTGTACAGACATGGGAACAGGAGACCATTCGGCCCCTTGAGCCTGTTCTGCCATTCAATGAGATCAGGGCTGATCTGTATTTTAACTCCATCTACCCGCCTTGCTTCCGTAACCCTAAATACCCAACAAAAATCGATCAACCTGGGGGCACTTGTGCATGAAACACAAAAGGATAGTATGCAGGTACAGCAAATGATCAGGAAGGCCAATGGAATCTTGGCCTTTATTGCAAAGGGGATGGAGTATAAAAGCAGGGAAGTCTTGCTCCAGTTATACAGGGTATTGGTGAGGCCACACCTGGAACACTGCGTGCAGTTTTGGTTTCCATATTTACGAAAGGATATACTTGCTTTGGAGGCAGTTCAGAGAAGGTTCACTTGGTTGATTCCAGAGATGAGGGGGTTGACTTATGAGGAAAGGTTGAGGCGGTTACTGCACAAGATAAAAGTTCATGGGGTTGGAGATAATATATTAGCATGGATAGAGGATTGGCTAACTAACAGAGAACAGAGTGTAGGGATAAAATTGTTCATTCTCTGGTTGGCAATCAGTAACTAGTGGGGTGCCGCAGGGATCAGTGCTGGGACCTCAACTATTTACAATCTATATTAACAACTTGGAAGAAGGGACTGAATGTAATGTAGCCAAGTTTGCTGACAATACAAAGATGGGAGGAAAATCAATGTGTGAGGGGGACACAAAAAATCTGCAAAAGGACATAGACAGGCTCAGTGAGTGGGCAACAATTTGGTAGATGGAGTATAATGTTGGAAAGTGTGAGGTCATGCACTTTGGCAGAAAAAAAAATCAAAGAGCAAGTTATTATTTAAATAGAGAAAGATTGCAAAGTGCCGCAGTACAGCGGGACCTGGGGGTACTTGTACATGAAACACAAAAGGATGTTATGCAGGTACAGCAAGTGATCAGGAAGGCCAATGGAATCTTGGCCTTTATTGCAAAGGGGATGGAGTATAAAAGGGGATGGAGGGAAGTCTTGTTCCAGTTATACGGGGTATTGGTGAGGCCACACCTGGAGTACTGCGTGCAGTTTTGGTTTCCGTATTTACGAAAGGATATACTTTGGAGGCAGTTCAGAGAAGGTTCACTCGGTTGATTCCGGGGATGAGAGGGTTGACTTATGAGGAAAGGTTGAGGAGGTTGGGCCTCTACTCATTGGAATTCAGATGAATGAGAGGTGATCTTATTGAAACGTATAAGATTATGAGGGGGCTCGACAAGGTGGATGCAGAGAGGATGTTTCCACTGATGGGGGGAGACTAGAACTCGGGGGCACGATCTTAGAATAAGGGGCCGCCCATTTAAAACTGAGATGAGGAGGAATTTCTTCTCTGAGGGTTGTAAATCTGTGGAATTCGCTGCCTCAGAGAGCTGTGGAAGCCGGGACATTGAATATATTTAAGACAAATAGACAGTTTCTTGAACAATAAGGGGATAAGGTGCGGGCAGGGAAGTGGAGCTGAGTCCATGATCGTATTGAATGGCGGAGCAGGCTCGAGGGGCCGAATGGCCTACTCCTGCTCCTATTTCTTATGTAACCTCAGTGTTGAAATTTCCAGTTGACCCCCGGCCTCAGCAGCTTTTTGGGGGAGAGAGTTCCAGATTCCCACTGCCCTTTGTGTGAAGAAGTGCTTCCTGACATCACCCTGAACGGCCTGGCTCTCATTTTAAGGTGACGTCCCCCCCTTGTTCTGGACTCCCCCCACCAGAGGGAATCGTCTCTCTCTCGCTCTACCCCGTCAACTCCTTTAAGCCCCTCGATGAGATCGCCCCTTAACCTTCTACACTCGAGGGAATACAAGGCCCAGTCTGTGGCGCCGAGCAACACATGCGTCCTCACCTCACACTTGTAACAGTTGACGTGGAAGCTACGATCAAGGGCGACAATACGAACCGTCTCCTCCTGCCCCGCCTCCGGCATGATGGGCTTTGCACACACAGAGCAGCGGGGCGCAAACTTCCTGTTGAAGACAAATTGCAAAAACCGCTCAGCTGGAGTGCAAGGATAGACAACAAACGTGTATTTATATAGCGCCTTTAACGTAGTGAAACGACCCAGGGCGCTTCACAGGAGGGTTATGCAATAAAAAAAAAATGTGACACTGAGCCACACAAGTAGGAATTAGGGCAGGTGACCAAAAGCTGGGTCACAGAGGTGGGTTTTAAGGAGCGTCTTGAAGGAGGAGAGAGAGGCGGAGAGGTTTAGGGAGGGAGTTCCAGAGCTTGGGGCCCAGGCAACAGAAGGCACGGCCACCGATGGTGGAGCGATTATAATCAGGGATGGTCAGGAGGGCAGAATTAGAGGAGCGCAGAGATCTCGGGGGGTTGTGGGACTGGAGGAGATTACAGAGATAGGGAGGGGGCGAGGACCATGGAGGGATATTGTAAACAAGGATGAGAATTTTGAAATCGAGGCGTTGCTTAACCGGGAGCCAATGTAGGTCAGTGAGCACAGGGGGTGATGGGTGAGCGGGACTCGGTGCGAGTTAGGACACGGGGCAGTGAGCACAGGGGGTGACGGGTGAGTGGGACTCGGTGCGAGTTAGGACACGGGGCAGCGAGCACTGGGGGTGACGGGTGAGTGGGACTCGGTGCGAGTTAGGACACGGGGTCAGTGAGCACAGGGGGTGATGGGTGAGCGGGACTCGGTGCGAGTTAGGACACGGGCTCAGTGAGCACAGGGGGTGATGGGTGAGAGGGACTGGGTGCGAGTTAGGACACGGGGTCAGTGAGCACAGGGGGTGATGGGTGAGAGGGACTCGGTGCGAGTTAGGACACGGGGCAGCCGAGTTTTGGATCACCTCTAGTTTACGTCGGGTAGAATGTGGGAGACCAGGAGTGCGTTGGAATAGTCAAGTCTGGAGGTAACAAAGGCATGGATGAGGAAACAGGCGGTTTTAGTTATGCCGTGGATATGTGGTCGGAAGCTCATTGTGGGATCAAACCTGACGCCCAGGTTGCAAAGAGTCTGGTTCAGCCTCAGACAGAAATTGGGGAAAGGGAAGGAGTCAGTGGCTGGGGAATGGAGTTCGCGGCGGGAACCGAAAACAATGGCTTTCGTAGATGTAGAGAAAATGTTTACACTTGTGGGGGAGACCAAAACTAGACGCCCTAAATATAAGATAGTCAATAATAAATCCAGTCAGAAGGTTGTGTGTTCAGGCCCTACTCCACAGACTGGAGCACAAAATCCAGGCTGACACTCCCAGTGCAGTACTGAGGGAGTACGGAACAGTCGGAGGGACAGTGTAGAGGGAGCTTTACTCTGTATCTAACCCCGTGCTGTACCTGCCCTGGGAGTGTTTGATGGGACAGTGTAGAGGGAGCTTTACTCTGTATCTAACCCCCTGTACCTGCCCTGTGAGTGTTTGATGGGACAGTGTAGAGGGAGCTTTACTCTGTATCTAACCCCCTGTATCTGCCCTGGGAGTGTTTGATGGGACAGTGTAGAGGGAGCTTTACTCTGTATCTAACCCCCTGTACCTGCCCTGTGAGTGTTTGATGGGACAGTGTAGAGGGAGCTTTACTCTGTATCTAACCCCCTGTACCTGCCCTGGGAGTGTTTGATGGGACAGTGTAGAGGGAGCTTTACTCTGTATCTAACCCCCTGTACCTGCCCTGGGAGTGTTTGATGGGACAGTGTCGAGGGAGCTTTACTCTGTATCTAACCCCCTGTACCTGCCCTGTGAGTGTTTGATGGGACAGTGTGGAGGGAGCTTTACTCTGTATCTACTCACATATGGAAATCCTCGATGCAGTGGATCTGACTGGTTGCGTCCACAGTGAAGGGGATCCCATCCAGGCAGCGGTGACACACGACGCAGGTGAAGCACTGTGGGTGATAGGCTCTGCCCATGGCCCGCAGGATCCTGTCCATGATGGGTTTGGAGCAGACTGAGCATTGCTCCAGGGTATTCTGTGCAGGGAAAAGACAGAAAACAATCTCAACTGCCCTGGCAGCAGGCCGGCCAGAAAACCTCCATGTCCTACAGTGTCGGCCGGGCTCGCTCGTCTCACAGTCTGAAGGTCGTGGGTTCCAGTCCCACTCCAGAGACTTGAGCACAAAAATCTAGGCTGACACGCTCAGTACAGTGCTAAGGGAGCGCCGCACTGTCGGAGGGGCAGTGCTGAGGGAGCGCCGCACTGTCGGAGGGGCAGTGCTGAGGGAGCGCCGCACTGTCGGAGGGGCGGTGCTGAGGGAGCGCCGCACTGTCGGAGGGGCAGTGCTGAGGGAGCGCCGCACTGTCGGAGGGGCAATACTGAGGGAGCGCCGCACTGTCGGAGGGGCAGTACTGAGGGAGCGCCGCACTGTCGGAGGGGCAGCACTGAGGGAGCGCCGCACTGTCGGAGGGGCAGTGTTTTGGATAAGATGTCAAACCAAGGCCCCGTCTGCCCTCTCGGTTGGATGTAAAAAGATCCCAGGGCCACTATTTGGAAGAAGAATCAACATCACCTTTAATAAACCTGAGCCACAGTGAAGAAAATTTTAGGCGGAGTGACTGTGAGCAAGCGGGGCCTGTGATCTGTCTGGAGGGTGACCACTGTTTGGACGCCATGACACATCCTGGTGGCAAGCAGTTGGAGAAGAATGATAAAGATTTTAGGTCAGGGAGTCAATCGCCCACAAATGGCAGCAGGTGATCCCATTCCTGCCCACGCTTTCATATAAAATATTGGCTGAGTGCTTGGATTGGAGACGAATGCCTTCAGGACATTCTGTCACTGAGCAAGCATCCGGCTTGCTGCTTCAGTCAGCAGTGGGGCAGTAATCGGAGTGGCCTGCAGAGGGCAGCATTGGCCCAGGGTTCGGCAGCAGGCATTGCTTGTGCTGAAGGATGGGGGTCGTGGGTGCGTTGGTTACAGATCACAATGGGCACCGTCGCTTCGTGTTAAAATGGCGCACGCCGCTGCAATTCACGTTCTCCCCCCCCCCCCCCCCCCCGTGCTCGAGCTGAGCTGGTGGGAAGGAGCAGGGCGGACCCAATCCTGGCTCAATGCTCCGTATCACTGAACCCGCGGGGCTTAACCGAACGAGCTCGCGCTCTGTGTCGCTCACCTCAAAGCATCAATCGAGCCCCACTGGCCCGTGACAGGACACTCACCGGGGCAGGGTATGTGCACCGTAACCGGCCACGTGAAATCTGCCGCACGGAAGGAGGCCATTCGGCCCATCGTGTCCGCGCCGACCGACCAAGAGCTACCCAGCCTAATCCCACTTTCCAGCTCTCGGTCCGTAGCCCTGCGGGTTACGGCACTTCACGTGCACATCCAGGTAGTTTCTAAATGTGGTGAGGGTTTCTGCCTCCACCACCCTTTCAGGGAGCGAGTTCCATAAGAAATAGGAGCAGGAGTAGGCCATACGGCCCCTTGAGCCTGCTCTGCCATTTAATACGATCATGGCTGATCCGATCATGGACTCAGCTCCACTTCCCCGCCCGCTCCCCATAACCCCTTATCGGTTAATAAACTGTCCATCTCTGTCTTAACTATATTCGACGACCCAGCTTCCACAGCTCTCTGGGGCAGCGAATTCCTGATTTACAACCCTCAGACAATAAATTCCTCCTCATCTCAGTTTTAAATGGACGGCTCCTTATTCTAAGATTATGCCCCCTAGTTCAAGACGTCCCCACCATGCTCTGGGTGAAAAGATTTCCCCTCAAATCCCCTCCAAACCTTCCCCAATTACTTTAAATTTATGCCCCCTGGTTGTTGACCCCTCTAGGACCAAATGGCCTACTGCTCCTATTCCTGACAGCCTCACACAAACCATCGCGGGGCAGCCCGACCTGTGTGAGAATACCACCGCAGGTCGGGGCTGGAAATAGAGCTGGAACGCTGGGCCCTGGAACATTGTGGGCAGAGGTGCGGCAAAGGAGGGGCGCGAGCTCGGGGCTGGGGAGGGGCGCGAGCTCGGGGCTGGGGAGGGGCGCGAGCTCGGGGCTGGGGAGGGGCGCGAGCTCGGGGCTGGGGAGGGGCGCGAGCTCGGGGCTGGGGAGGGGCGCGAGCTCGGGGCTGGGGAGGGGCGCGAGCTCGGGGCTGGGGAGGGGCGCGAGCTCGGGGCTGGGGAGGGGCGCGAGCTCGGGGCTGGGGAGGGGCGCGAGCTCGGGGCTGGGGAGGGGCGCGAGCCCGGGGCTGGGGAGGGGCGCGAGCCCGGGGCTGGGGAGGGGCGCGAGCTCGGGGCTGGGGAGGGGCGCGAGCTCGGGGCTGGGGAGGGGCGCGAGCTCGGGGCTGGGGAGGGGCGCGAGCTTGGGGCTGGGGAGGGGCGCGAGCTCGGGGCAGGGGAGGGGTGAGGGCCCAGGGGCAGTACGGGCCCAGCCCACACTGCGATGTATGTGCGCCCTCCGTCCGTGCAGCAGAGCTGGTCTCCAGTCGTCCTGGTTAACCCTTGCCACTGGACCCAGACCTCGCTCTGTCAAGCCCGTGTGGTGGCTGGTGTGCAACGGCCACCCCACGTTAAAACAATCCACCCACAGGCATCTTCCACCCTTCAGGATGTAGTTCGGGATCCGGAATATTAGGTCCTTTGTTGAAACACCTGCGGACTCTTGTGGAAGCAGGTCACCCTCGCTTCGAGGGACCGCCTGCGATGTTAAGCTCGCGTTTCTCCGCGGGGAACGCACTCTGTCACTTGCCGCCGGGGTACTTACGATGTAACACGACTCGCAGTAGGACTTCTTGTCGATGGCGTAGAACGGCTGGCCTCTCAGCCGGCTGCGACAGGTCATGCAGGTGAAGCACTCGACGTGGAAGACCTGGTCCATGGCGATGCAGCCCGTCCCGTCCCCCACCACGTTCTCCCCACACCGAGCGCAGCGACCTGGGCAGTAAGGGGGGGGGGAACACAGACATCGCACGTCAGCACACTCGGCAACCGCACAACACATCCCCAGCGTATCCGGGGGGCCGCCCTCCCACATCACCACAACCCCAAGCTCCACATCAAACAGAATGGGGGGTTCGTAACCCCACCCACTGCACCTTTGACCTCCGACCACGCGGGGATGAAAGGTCAATATTTCATCCCATTGTCCAGTCGTAGAAAATAGTCGGCCATTCGGCCCCTCGAGCCTGCACCATGCAATATGATCATGGCTGATCCTCTATCCCAACACCATATTCCCGCTTTCTCCCCATACCCCTTGATGCCTTTTGTTTCTCGAACTCTATCTATCTCCTTCTTAAATATATTCAGTGACTTGGCCCCCACAGCCTTCTGTGGTAGACAATTCCACAGGTTCACCACCCTCCGAGTGAAAACATTTCTCCTCATCTCGGTCCTAAATTTCCTACCCCGTATCCTGAGACTGTGACCCCTTGTTCTAGACTTCCCAGCCCCGGGGAAACATCATCCCCGCATCCAGTCTGTCCAACACCGTCAGAATTTTATACCTTTCAATGAGATCCCCTCTCATTCTTCTAAACTCGAGTGAATACAGGCCTAGTTGACCCAATCTCTCCTCATACGACAATCCTGCCATCCCAGTGACCCTTCACTGCACTCCCTCTGTGGCAAGTATATCCTTTCTTAGGTAAGGAGACCAAAACTGTACACAGCGGTTGGCTTAGGTCAGTCACAGTAGCACAGGAGGAGGCCATTGGGCCCATCGAGCCTGTGCCGGCACCTTGAAGGTCCGATCCAATTAATCCCACTCCCTGCTCTTTCCACCCCCAAAAATCCTGTAGAATTTCCCTTTTCAAATATATCTCCGATTGCTGGTTTGAAAGTTACTATTGAATCTGCTCCCACCGCCCTTTCAGGCAGCGCGTTCCCGATCACAACAACTCACTGCGTAAACACATTCTCCCCATCTCCCCCTCGGGTTCCATCGCCGATTATCGTCAATCTGTGTCCCTCTGGTTACCAACCCTCCTGCCCCGGGAACAGTCTCTCCTTATTTAACTGCTGTACCTGCCCTGGGAGTGTTTGATGGGACAGTGTAGAGGGAGCTTTACTCTGTATCTAACCCCCTGTACCTGCCCTGGGAGTGTTTGATGGGACAGTGTAGAGGGAGCTTTACTCTGTATCTAACCCCCTGTACCTGCCCTGGGAGTGTTTGATGGGACAGTGTAGAGGGAGCTTTACTCTGTATCTAACCCCCTGTACCTGCCCTGGGAGTGTTTGATGGGACAATGTAGAGAGAGCTTTACTCTGTATCTAACCCCCTGTACCTGCCCTGTGAGTGTTTGATGGGACAGTGTAGAGGGAGCTTTACTCTGTATCTAACCCCCTGTACCTGCCCTGGGAGTGTTTGATGGGACAGTGTAGAGGGAGCTTTACTCTGTATCTCACCCCCTGTACCTGCCCTGGGAGTGTTTGATGGGACAGTGTAGAGAGAGCTTTACTCTACATTCCCTGCAGACACTCACCAAAATACTCCTCAGTCGGTGGGTTGTTCATGTCATGAACCAGTTTCTTGGTGATGCGATCGAGTTCGTCCTCCGGCCTGCTGGCTTGGGTCGGAGTCCCTCCGGGACCGTAAGAGACCTAAGGACACGAGGAGAATCTTTCACATGAAAGGTTGGGATTAACCTGCCCCCACCCACCCCATCACCCCACCCGCCCACACCCTTGTTCCCACCATCGTCCCCACCATCACCCTTGACCCCACCATCACCCTTGACCCCACCATCATATAAACAAGAACTTGTATTTATATAGCGCCTTTAACTCAGTAAACCGTCCCGAGGCACTGCCCGGGAGCGATTATCAAGCAGACTTTGACTCCGAGCCCCAGAAGGAGATATTAGGATCAGTCCTTACCTTTGGCAGGTGGCTGGCGGTAGTGGGCGGGGGTGGTGGTGGGGGGGGCAGCTCCTCGGTGTAGCCGCCCTTCTTGCCGGCAAACTGGGGGTACTGTCCCGCGGGCTTGGAGCCGGGCCCGCTGCCGTAGAACGCCAGCTCCGGCCTGCGGGCCCCGTACATTCCCTCGGGGCCGTAGGGGGGCTCGGGGAGGCCGGCGGGGGCTCCGGCGAAGTGGGCGGGCGGGTACCAGCTGGGGGAGGTCTGGGCGGGCTCGGGGGGCTGAGGGGCCGAGGCGTAGGAGGGCTCGGGGTATCTGGCCTGGGGGGCCCGGTAGGCCGGCTCCGGGTGCTGGTGGAGGTAGGCCTGGCGGGGAGGCGGGGGGCCGTAGGCCTGCTCGGCCTGGCGGCCCGGCTGCGTGTAGTTGGGCACCGGCTGGGCCACCTTGACCTGCACGTTGAAGGCGGGGCCGCTGGGCGTCGAGGCCGTGCTGTAGGAGGCGGCCACCGGCTGGGGGTAGGGCCTGGGGACGGAGGCCGAGGCGTGGGCCACAGACTGAGGCGACGAGGCGTTGTAGGCCCCAGGCTGCGACGAGGTGTTGTAGGCCCCGGGGTGGGGCGAGGAGGTGGAGTAGGCCCCGGGGTGGGTCGCGCTGCTGTAGGCCGGAGGGTGCGAGGCGTTGCCATAGGCAACCGGCCTGGAGGTGGAGAAGGCCTCAGGCTGCCCGGGTGCCTTGGTCGCCATGGTGACAGAGGGCTGAGCCATGGGTTTGTAGGCAGACAATTGTTTGGGTGCGATGGAGGTCGGCTGGGGCAGGGGTTGGGAATGATAGGAGGCCACGCCTGGAGCTATGCCGCTGTCATAGTTCTGCAAAAGCAAAAATGAAACACACATTACAGACCTGGAGACCAGGGAAAAATAGCTAGAAAAGTTATTACATCCCTATGATAATCATAAAATGATACCGTGTGACCACAGGACACCTTCAACCCAACCCCGCGACACCGGGCTCCCACTGACCCCGCGCTCCCACTGACCCCGGGAGAGTGAGAACGGTCGGGTTCGCCTGTGTCTCACCTGTCTGGGTCGGGGATGGAATGGCGAGTTATTCTCCATGTCGGCCAGCATGCTGGTCAGAGAGTCGATCTCGGCGTCAATGCTCGAGGGACGATTCACGGGCTTCTCCAGTGGCCTGGTCTGCAAAACAGGAAGCATTCCCTCAGTACTGCCCCTCCGACAGTGCGGCGCTCCCTCAGCACTGCCCCTCCAACAGTGCCGCATTCCCTCAGTACTGCCCCTCCGACAGTGCGGCGCTCCCTCAGCACTGCCCCTCCAACAGTGCCGCATTCCCTCAGTACTGCCCCTCCGACAGTGCGGCGCTCCCTCAGCACTGCCCCTCCAACAGTGCCGCATTCCCTCAGTATTGCCCCTCCGACAGTGCGGCGTTCCCTCAGTACTGCCCCTCCGACAGTGCGGCGCTCCCTCAGTACTGCCCCTCCGACAGTGCGGCGCTCCCTCAGTACTGCCCCTCCGACAGGGCGGCGCTCCCTCAGTACTGCCCCTCCGACAGTGCGGCGCTCCCTCAGCACTGCCCCTCCGACAGTGCCGCATTCCCTCAGTATTGCCCCTCCGACAGTGCGGCGCTCCCTCAGCACTGCCCCTCCGACAGTGCCGCATTCCCTCAGTATTGCCCCTCCGACAGTGCGGCGCTCCCTCAGTACTATCCCTCCGACAGTGCGGCGCTCCCTCAGTACTGCCCCTCCGACAGTGCGGCGCTCCCTCAGTACTGCCCCTCCGACAGAGCGGCGCTCCCTCAGTACTGCCCCTCCGACAGTGCGGGGCTCCCTCAGTACTGCCCCTCCGACAGTGCGGCGCTCCCTCAGTACTGCCCCTCCGACAGAGCGGCGCTCCCTCAGTTGAGTTCTGACTACCAGAGAAGGGAAAGAACGTGCAGAGGCCAGTAACCTCCGCTCTCACCCTCCCACCTTTTGGTTCACAGGTCCGTATATAGTGCAGAGAGAAAGGGAGTTGGAAACAGACTCCTTGTATTGTAAGAAATCTCCACAATCAAGATCTTTCAAAAAGATTTTAAAAAGAAACAGTAATGATGACTAAGGGGTTGATCTTAACGAGGTGCTTAAGAACATAAGAATTAGGAGCAGGAGTCGGCCATTCGGCCCCTCGAGCCTGCTCCGCCATCCAATGAGATCACGGCTAATCTTCCACCTCAACTCCACTTTCCCGCCCGATCCCTCGATTCTCTTATGGTTAAAGGACAGGGTAGAGAGAGAGGAACTGTTCCTCTGGTGGGGGCAGACCAAAACAAGGGGGGGCATCACCTTAAAATTAGAGGGTTACAGAACCAAGGTGGGTAAATGGGGTTAGATCACAGATCAGCCCTGATCTGAGGAGCGGTCTCGAGGGGCTGAATGGCCATCTCCTGCTTCTAAAGCCTCACCCAGAATTATCCGTTCACATGTAACTGGGTCCAGCAGAGATTTACCAGGATTTTTTTTTATAAAACCTGGCTGGGGAGTCTAGAACCAGGGGTCACAGTCTCAGGATAAGGGGGCAGCCATTTAGGACTGAGATGAGGAGGAATTTCTTCACTCAGAGGGTGATGAATGTTTGGAATTCTCTGCCCCAGCGGGCTGTGGAGGCTCAGTCTGAGTATATTCAAGACGGAGATCCATAGATTTTTGGATATTAAGGGAATCGAGGGATATGGGGATCGGGCAGGAAAGTGGAGTTGAGGTCGAAGATCAGCCGTGATCTTATTGGATGGTGGAGCAGGCTCGAGGGGCCGAATGGCCTCCTCCTGCTGCTATCTCTGATGTTCTTGAATGTTAAAATGAGGTCAGTAACGGAATCATTTTGATTGTGAAATGGCCATTTCCGGAGCAGCCCCCCACAGTCGAACAGCCCCGTCATCGACCCAGCCTGCTGGGATCCTCACCTGCATCTCGTGGGCCACTTGTGGCTGGGCATGGCTCCAAGACACCGGGCTCCTCTCCTCCCTGCAGCCCGGCCCAAGTGGGTAGCGGTGTTCTCCGGACATGGCCAACGTGGGCTGGAACGCTCTGGGATCCTCGGCACGGCACTGCAAAACCAGTCCCGCTGGAAAACACAAGCAGCGTTGTTACAAGAGCAGGTCACAGGCTGGGTATTCTGCGGCAAGTGTCTCACCTCCCCACTCCCCAAAGCCTTTCCACCACCTGCAAGGAAATGTGGGGCACCCTCAGTACTGTCCCTCCGACAATGCGGCGCTCCCTCAGTACTGCCCCCTCCGACAGTGCGGCGCTCCCTCAGTACTGCCCCCTCCGACAGTGCGGGGCTCCCTCAGTACTGTCCGCTCCGACAGTGCGGCGCTTCCTCAGTACTGCCCCCTCCGACAGTGCAGCACTCCCTCAGTACTGCCCGGTCCGACAGTGCGGGGCTCCCTCAGTACTGCCCCTCCGACAGTGCGGCGCTCCCTCAGTACTGCCCCCTCTGACAGTGCGGCGCTCCCTCAGTACTGCCCGCTCCGACAGTGCGGTGCTCCCTCAGTACTGCCCCTCCGACAGTGCGGCGCTCCCTTAGTACTGCCCCTCCGACAGTGCGGCGCTCCCTCAGTACTGCCCCCTCTGACAGTGCGGCGCGCCCTCAGTACTGCCCCTCCGACAGTGCGGCGCTCCCTCAGTACTGCCCCTCCGACAGTGCGGCGCTCCCTCAGTACTGCCCCCTCTGACAGTGCGGCGCTCCCTCAGTACTGCCCCTCCGACAGTGCGGCGCTCCCTCAGTACTGCCCCCTCTGACAGTGCGGCGCTCCCTCAGTACTGCCCCTCCGACAGTGCGGCGCTCCCTCAGTGCGGCGCTCCCTCAGTGTGACGCTCCTTCTGTACCGACCCCCCGACAGTGCAGTGCTCCCTCAGTACTGCCCCTCCGACAGTGCGGCGCTCCCTCAGTACTGCCCCTCCGACAGTGCGGTGCTCCCTCTGCGAGTGTCTGCCTGGATTTTAGTACTCGAGTCGCTGGAGTGGGGACCCGAACCCACATCCGAGTGACTCAGGCGAGTGCGCTGCCCACTGAGTCACGGCTGTGTTCCAATCACCTAGAAACATTCACCACCTCAACTCCACCTGACCTGGAGGGAGTGAACTCGCCGGTTGAATTGAAGGTTTCCCCCGGTGACCACGGGAGCAGGAAGCAGGGGCCTTGGGTGGGTCCCGGCAGGAATTCATCGCGTCTACAGACATCAGCCTCTCTTCGCGGGACGGGGCAGGCCGGGAGTCTGGGCTGGAGCAGATCGGCTGGACGTCGGGCCCTCGGAGTGTGTGGCTATCGTTATAATTGCTGCAAAGTTTCTATGCCCTTGTAAGGAAAGACATTCCTTCAGTAGCAGAGACATTCTCCAGGCGTGTCGGGGAGATTAACCCTCGCAGCACTGAGCCCTGAGTCTGCCTTGTAAAGGCTACTGAGTTCCACAGCTGGCCTACCCGTCCTCAGCCTGGGTGGTAGTTAGTGCGGCCACCTTCAGCTTCCTGGGGTTACGGAGGGGGTGGGAGTGGAGCAAATGCATAAACGCCAGGAGTCTGCCATTCGGCCCCTCCAGCCTGCTCCGCCATTCAATAAAATCATGGCTGATCTTCGACCTCAACTCCACTTTCCCGCCCGATCCCCATATCCCTTGGTCCACTTAAGAGTCCAACAATTCAATCGATACATCAGCTCCTGATCACAATGCAGTGACTTGGACGGGTAAATTGATTCGGGAAAGAGGACGAGGTGCGATGCCCCCCCACAGGTCAATAGCCGCTAGAGACCCGTCTCAACCGCAGCCACTTTGGGCGAGGCGAGGAACTGTACCACAACGGGAGTCAGCACCATCGGGAGAGCAGAGGGAAAAGGGGACAAATTTGCAGCTCTTCAATCTTACAAGCGACACTCCCAACAGGATAAAAAAAAACAACCAACCACTTCAAATTAAACTGTGACAGGGGTGAAGATTGGGGAAGAGGGGAATTTAGAACCAATATTCCACACACACACACACACACAGTGATCAACAATTGGGTGGATGCAAAAGATATCACGGCCACTATTTCTAAGAAGAGCAGGGGAGTTCTCCCTGATGTCCTGGGGCCAATATTTATCCCTCAACTAACATCACCAAAAAATCTCAGCAGCCCGTATCCTAACTCGCACCGAGTCCCACTCACCCATCACCCCCTGTCCTAACTCACACCCAGTCCCGCTCACCCATCACCCCTTGTGCTCGCTGCCCCGTGTCCTAACTCACACCCAGTCCCGCTCACCCATCACCCCCTGTACTCGCTGACTCGTGTCCTAACTCACACCCAGTCCCGCTCACCCATCACCCCCTGTGCTCGCTGCCCCGTGTCCTAATGCGCACCGAGTCCCGCTCACCCATTACCCCCTGCGCTCACTGCCCCGTGTCCTAACTTGCACCCAGTCCCGCTCACCCATTACCCCCTGCGCTCACTGCCCCATGTCCTAACTTGCACCCAGTCCCGCTCACCCATCACCCCCTGTGCTCGCTGCCCCGTGTCCTAATGCGCACCAGGTCCCGCTCACCCATCACCCCCTGTGCTCGCTGCCCCGTGTCCTAACTCGTACCGAGTCCTGCTCGCCCATCACCCCCTGTGCTCACTGCCCCGTGTCCTAACTTGCACCCAGTCCCGCTCACCCATCACCCCCTGTGCTCGCTGACCTACATTGGCTCCCGGTTAAGCAACGCCTCGTTTTCAAATCCCCTCCATGGCCCTCGCCCCCCCCCTCCCTATCTCTGTAACCTCCTCCAGCCCCACAACCCCCTTGAGATGTCTGCGCTCCTCTAATTCTGCCCTCTTGAACATCCCTCATTGTAACTGCTCAACCATCGGTGGCCATGCCTTCTGTTGCCTGGACCCCAAGCTCTGGAACTCCCTCCCTAAACCTCGCCGCCTCTCTTTCCTCCTTTAAGACGCTCCTTAACAGCGACCTCTTTGACAAAGCTTTTGGTCACCTGCCCTAATTTCTTCTTTTGCGGCTCAGTGTCAAATGTATCCGTTTTGTTTTGTTACACTGCTGTGAAGCGCCTTGCGACGTATGTTAAAGGCACTAAATAAATAAAAGTTATTATGTGCTCATTACCTTATTGCTGTGTGTGGGAGCTTGCTGTGCGCAAATTGGCTGCCGCGTTTCCCACATTACAACAGTGACTACACTCCAAAAGTACTTCATTGGCTGGGAAGCGCTTTGGGACGACCCGGGGTGGTGAAAGGCGCTATATAAATGCAAGTCTCTCTTTATATGAGGTTAACAGAAGGCAGCAAGAACTAGAATCCACATCGCAAGACAGAGAGCGAGTCCCTCCTCCTACTCCCCACTAACCAGGAATATATCCACTTCCATGCCGACTGCTCTACCTGTTCCCTTTAGGGTGTTAGGTGCACCCCCTCCCCTGCTCCAGATGCGAGTTATACCGCCGTTAGGCTGCGTGGTCCCCCGGCCTGCGAGCACGATCAGAGCAGGCCTGAGGGGGGGGGGGGGGCGGGAGGAGCAGCGTGGCGGTGTACCACTCCAGGGGAGCAGCACGTGCTGGAGCAGGAGAGCAACGGGACGTCATCAAGGTTCAGCTCGGTGACTGGAGCGTGGGCAGGTGCAGCAGGAGTGGCGAGGTCGGGGCAAAGGTGCGGCGAGAGACTGGAGAGGGACGTGATCGGGGCCCAGGAGAGGCGAGGGCCCAGGGGCAGCACGGGCCCAGCTCACACCACACTGTGCGATATGTGTGTGCACTAGGTCCGTGCAGTAGAGCTGGTCTCCAGTCGTCCTGGTTAACCCTTGCCACTGGACCAAGACCTCGCTCTGTCAAGCCCGTGTGGTGGCTGGTGTGCAATGGTCACCCCACGTTAAAAAAATCCACGCACAGGCATCTTCCACCCTTCAGGATCCGGAATATTAGGTCCTTCATTGAAACACCTGCGGACTCATCCCTTTTTGGCGTGGAAGTAAGTCATCCTCGCTTCGAGGGACTGCCTATGATGACGACTGTATTAAACGTCACTGTCCCATGGGCACCAGCCACCCTCCAATACCGCCCCCAAGTGCCCATTCTGCACGTGCCAACACCATTCACAACCCCTCGGATAGTGGAGCAGTCCATTCCCGCACGCAGCGAGACCTGGGCAACATCCACGTTTGGGCTGGTAAGATGCATTTGCGCCACACAAGTGCCAGGCAAGGACCACCTCCAACAAGATATCCAACCACCGCCCCTCGACATTCAACGGCATTACCATCGCCGAATCCCCCACCATCAACATCCTGGGGGTCACCGTTGACCAGAAACTTAACTGGACCAGCCACATAAATACTGTGGCTACAAGAGCAGGTCAGAGGCTGGGTATTCTGCGGCCAGTGTCTCACCCCCTGAGCCTTTCCACCATCTACAAGGCACAAGTCAGGAGTGTGATGGAACACTCCCCACTTGCCTGGATGAGTTGCAGCTCCAACAACACTCGAGAAGCTCGACACCATCCAGGACAAAGCAGCCGCTTGATCGACACGCTACCCACCACCTTCAACACTCACTCCCTCCACCACCGGCGCCCCCTGGCTGCAGTGTGTACCGTCTACAAGATACACTGCAGCAACTCGCCAAGGCTTCTTCGGCAGCACCTCCCAAACCCGCGACCTCTACCGCCTAGAAGGACAAGGGCAGCAGGCCCATGGGAACACCACCACCTCCACGTTCCCCTCCCAGTCACACACCATCCCGACTTGGAAATATATCGCCCGTTCCTTCATCGTCGCTGGGTCACAATCCTGGAACTCCCTCCCTAACAGCACTGTGGGAGCACCTTCACCACACGGGACTGCAGCGGTTCAAGATGGTGGCTCACCACCACCTTCTCAAGGGACAATTAGGGATGGGCAATAAATGTCGGCCTGGCCAGCGATGCCCACATCTCGTGAAAGTATTAAAAAAAACCCAGACTGATCTCATCCGACTCCTCTCCGCCCCCCAAACACTGGATGGTCAGAGAACACTCGCTGGTCCTTCCCCTAGCCCAGGGGGCGCCGAAGCCAATGACCACCCCCCCCCCCCCAACCCCTGGTTGGAGCCAGCCGCGGCGCGCGCCATGCCAGGTGTACCTGATTGCGACGCCGAGTATCACGGTGGACCCCCTGCGCTCAGGCCGCCATTTTGCTCGTACGCAACGTACGTGGGCTTGAGCGGGACGAATTTCTGATGGCGGCGATAGCTGACGGGCGCGGAGACGGAGAGCGTGACCGGGGTGGGAACGCCCTCTGTGAGATTGCTGCTAGTCTTTGGGGGGAGCCAAGTCGGGCTGGACATCAACGGATCCTATTGGGTCACAAAACAACAAGGAGGCGCCGTTACCTCCCGCGTGCGACTTACCGAACCGGATGGCACAGAGGCTCTGCTTTACAAACCGCCGAACTGATCAACATTCAACTCTCAGCAACCTTCCAGTACGGGGGTAGGGGGGGGAGA
>NC_091996.1:95056317-95076348 GCF_044704955.1 Pristiophorus japonicus
GGCGAGAGAGGGGGAAGGGGCGAGAGAGGGGGAAGGGGCGAGAGAGAGGGAAGGGGCGAGAGAGAGGGAAGGGGCGAGAGAGAGAGAAGGGGCGAGAGAGAGAGAGAAGGGGCGAGAGAGAGAGAGAAGGGGCGGAGGAGAGAGAGAGAAGGGGCGAGAGAGAGGAGAAGGGGCGAGAGAGAGAGAAGGGGCGAGAGAGAGAGAAGGGGCGAGAGAGAGGAGAAGGGGCGAGAGAGAGAGAGAAGGGGCGAGAGAGAGGAGAAGGGGCGAGAGAGAGGAGAAGGGGCGAGAGAGAGAGAAGGGGCGAGAGAGAGAGAAGGGGCGAGAGAGAGAGAGAAGGGGCGAGAGAGAGAGAAGGGCGAGAGAGAGAGAGAAGGGGCGAGAGAGAGGAGAAGGGGCGAGAGAGAGAGAGAAGGGGCGAGAGAGAGAGAGAAGGGGCGAGAGAGAGAGAAGGGGCGAGAGAGAGAGAGAAGGGGCGAGAGAGAGGAGAAGGGGCGAGAGAGAGAGAGAAGGGGCGAGAGAGAGAGAAGGACGCGAGAGAGAGAGAAGGGGCGAGAGAGAGAGAAGGGGCGAGAGAGAGAGAGAAGGGGCGAGAGAGAGAGAGAAGGGGCGAGAGAGAGAGAGAAGGGGCGAGAGAGAGAGAGAAGGGGCGAGAGAGAGAGAGAAGGGGCGAGAGAGAGAGAGAAGGGGCGAGAGAGAGAGAGAAGGGGCGAGAGAGAGAGAGAAGGGGCGAGAGAGAGAGAGAAGGGGCGAGAGAGAGAGAAGGGGCGAGAGAGAGAGAGAAGGGGCGAGAGAGAGAGAGGAGAGAGAGAGAAGGGGCGAGAGAGAGAGAGAAGGGGCGAGAGAGAGAGAAGGGGCGAGAGAGAGAGAAGGGGCGAGAGAGAGAGAAGGGGCGAGAGAGAGAGAAGGGGCGAGAGAGAGAGAAGGGGCGAGAGAGAGAGAAGGGGCGAGAGAGAGAGAAGGGGCGAGAGAGAGAGAGAAGGGGCGAGAGAGAGAGAAGGGGCGAGAGAGAGAGAAGGGGCGAGAGAGAGAGAAGGGGCGAGAGAGAGAGAAGGGGCGAGAGAGAGAGAAGGGGCGAGAGAGAGAGAAGGGGCGAGAGAGAGAGAGAAGGGGCGAGAGAGAGAGAAGGGGCGAGAGAGAGAGAAGGGGCGAGAGAGAGAGAAGGGGCGAGAGAGAGAGAAGGGGCGAGAGAGAGAGAAGGGGGCGAGAGAGAGAGAAGGGGCGAGAGAGAGAGAAGGGGCGAGAGAGAGAGAAGGGGCGAGAGAGAGAGAGAAGGGGCGAGAGAGAGAGAGAAGGGGCGAGAGAGAGAGAGAAGGGGCGAGAGAGAGAGAGAAGGGGCGAGAGAGAGAGAAGGGGCGAGAGAGAGAGAGAAGGGGCGAGAGAGAGAGAGAAGGGGCGAGAGAGAGAGAGAAGGGGCGAGAGAGAGGAGAAGGGGCGAGAGAGAGAGAGAAGGGGCGAGAGAGAGGGAGAAGGGGCGAGAGAGAGGAGAAGGGGCGAGAGAGAGAGAGAAGGGGCGAGAGAGAGAGAAGGGGCGAGAGAGAGAGAGAAGGGGCGAGAGAGAGAGAGAAGGGGCGAGAGAGAGAGAGAAGGGCGAGAGAGAGAGAGAAGGGGCGAGAGAGAGGGAGAGAGAGAAGGGGCGAGAGAGAGAGAGAAGGGGCGAGAGAGAGAGAGAAGGGGCGAGAGAGAGAGAGAAGGGGCGAGAGAGAGAGAGAAGGGGCGAGGAGAGAGAGAGAGAGGGCGAGAGAGAGAGAGAAGGGCGAGAGAGAGAGAGAAGGGGCGAGAGAGAGAGAGAAGGGGCGAGAGAGAGAGAGAAGGGGCGAGAGAGAGAGAGAAGGGGCGAGAGAGAGAGAGAAGGGGCGAGAGAGAGAGAGAAGGGGCGAGAGAGAGAGAGAAGGGGCGAGAGAGAGAGAGAAGGGGCGAGAGAGAGAGAGAAGGGGCGAGAGAGAGAGAGAAGGGGCGAGAGAGAGAGAGAGAAGGGCGAGAGAGAGAGAAGGGGCGAGAGAGAGAGAGAAGGGGCGAGAGAGAGAGAGAGAGAGAAGGGGCGAGAGAGAGGAGAGAGGGGGCGAGAGAGAGAGAGAAGGGGCGAGAGAGAGAGAGAAGGGGCGAGAGAGAGAGAGAAGGGGCGAGAGAGAGAGAGAAGGGGCGAGAGAGAGAGAGAAGGGGCGAGAGAGAGAGAGAAGGGGCGAGAGAGAGAGAGAAGGGGCGAGAGAGAGAGAGAAGGGGCGAGAGAGAGAGAGAAGGGGCGAGAGAGAGAGAAGGGGCGAGAGAGAGAGAGAAGGGGCGAGAGAGAGAGAGAAGGGGCGAGAGAGAGAGAGAAGGGGCGAGAGAGAGAGAGAGAAGGGGCGAGAGAGAGAGAGAAGGGGCGAGAGAGAGAGAGAAGGGGCGAGAGAGAGAGAGAAGGGGCGAGAGAGAGAGAGAAGGGGCGAGAGAGAGAGAGAAGGGGCGAGAGAGAGAGAGAAGGGGCGAGAGAGAGAGAGAAGGGGCGAGAGAGAGAGAGAAGGGGCGAGAGAGAGAGAGAAGGGGCGAGAGAGAGAGAGAAGGGGCGAGAGAGAGAGAGAAGGGGCGAGAGAGAGAGAGAAGGGGCGAGAGAGAGAGAGAAGGGGCGAGAGAGAGAGAGAAGGGGCGAGAGAGAGAGAGAAGGGGCGAGAGAGAGAGAGAAGGGGCGAGAGAGAGAGAGAAGGGGCGAGAGAGAGAGAGAAGGGGCGAGAGAGAGAGAGAAGGGGCGAGAGAGAGAGAGAAGGGGCGAGAGAGAGAGAAGGGGCGAGAGAGAGAGAGAAGGGGCGAGAGAGAGAGAGAAGGGGCGAGAGAGAGAGAGAAGGGGCGAGAGAGAGAGAGAAGGGGCGAGAGAGAGAGAGAGAGAGAGAGAGAAGGGGCGAGAGAGAGAGAGAGAGAGAAGGGGCGAGAGAGAGAGAGAAGGGGCGAGAGAGAGAGAGAAGGGGCGAGAGAGAGAGAGAAGGGGCGAGAGAGAGAGAGAAGGGGCGAGAGAGAGAGAGAAGGGGCGAGAGAGAGAGAGAAGGGGCGAGAGAGAGAGAAGGGGAAGGGGCGAGAGAGAGAGAGAAGGGGCGAGAGAGAGAGAGAAGGGGCGAGAGAGAGAGAGAAGGGGCGAGAGAGAGAGAGAAGGGGCGAGAGAGAGAGAGAAGGGGCGAGAGAGAGAGAGAAGGGGCGAGAGAGAGAGAGAAGGGGCGAGAGAGAGAGAGAAGGGGCGAGAGAGAGAGAGAAGGGGCGAGAGAGAGAGAGAAGGGGCGAGAGAGAGAGAGAAGGGGCGAGAGAGAGAGAGAAGGGGCGAGAGAGAGAGAGAAGGGGCGAGAGAGAGAGAGAAGGGGCGAGAGAGAGAGAGAAGGGGCGAGAGAGAGAGAGAAGGGGCGAGAGAGAGAGAGAAGGGGCGAGAGAGAGAGAGAAGGGGCGAGAGAGAGAGAGAAGGGGCGAGAGAGAGAGAGAAGGGGCGAGAGAGAGAGAGAAGGGGCGAGAGAGAGAGAGAAGGGGCGAGAGAGAGAGAGAAGGGGCGAGAGAGAGAGAGAAGGGGCGAGAGAGGAGAGAGAGAAGGGGCGAGAGAGAGAGAGAAGGGGCGAGAGAGAGAGAGAAGGGGCGAGAGAGAGAGAGAAGGGGCGAGAGAGAGAGAGAAGGGGCGAGAGAGAGGAGAGAGAGAGAAGGGGCGAGAGAGAGAGAGAAGGGGCGAGAGAGAGAGAGAAGGGGCGAGAGAGAGAGAGAAGGGGCGAGAGAGAGAGAGAAGGGGCGAGAGAGAGAGAGAAGGGGCGAGAGAGAGAGAGAAGGGCGAGAGAGAGAGAGAAGGGGCGAGAGAGAGAGAGAAGGGGCGAGAGAGAGAGAGAGAGAAGGGGCGAGAGAGAGAGAGAAGGGGCGAGAGAGAGAGAGAAGGGCGAGAGAGAGAGAGAAGGGGCGAGAGAGAGAGAGAAGGGGCGAGAGAGAGAGAGAAGGGGCGAGAGAGAGAGAGAGAGAGAGAAGGGGCGAGAGAGAGAGAGAGAGGGGCAGAGAGAGAGAGAAGGGGCGAGAGAGAGAGAGAAGGGGCGAGGAGAGAGAGAGAAGGGGCGAGAGAGAGGAGAGAGAGAGAAGGGCGAGAGAGAGAGAGAAGGGGCGAGAGAGAGAGAGAAGGGGCGAGAGAGAGAGAGAAGGGGCGGAAGAGAGAGAGAGAAGGGGCGAGAGAGAGAGAGAAGGGGCGAGAGAGAGAGAGAAGGGGCGAGAGAGAGAGAGAAGGGGCGAGAGAGAGAGAGAAGGGGCGAGAGAGAGAGAGAAGGGGCGAGAGAGAGAGAGAAGGGGCGAGAGAGAGAGAGAAGGGGCGAGAGAGAGAGAGAAGGGGCGAGAGAGAGAGAAAGGGGCGAGAGAGAGAGAGAAGGGGCGAGAGAGAGAGAGAAGGGGCGAGAGAGAGAGAGAAGGGGCGAGAGAGAGAGAGAAGGGGCGAGAGAGAGAGAGAAGGGGCGAGAGAGAGAGAGAAGGGGCGAGAGAGAGAGAGAAGGGGCGAGAGAGAGAGAGAAGGGGCGAGAGAGAGAGAGAAGGGGCGAGAGAGAGAGAGAAGGGGCGAGAGAGAGAGAGAAGGGGCGAGAGAGAGAGAGAAGGGGCGAGAGAGAGAGAGAAGGGGCGAGAGAGAGAGAGAAGGGGCGAGAGAGAGAGAGAAGGGGCGAGAGAGAGAGAGAAGGGGCGAGAGAGAGAGAGAAGGGGCGAGAGAGAGAGAAGGGGCGAGAGAGAGAGAGAAGGGGCGAGAGAGAGAGAGAAGGGGCGAGAGAGAGAGAGAAGGGGCGAGAGAGAGAGAGAAGGGGCGAGAGAGAGAGAGAAGGGGCGAGAGAGAGAGAGAAGGGGCGAGAGAGAGAGAGAAGGGGCGAGAGAGAGAGAGAAGGGGCGAGAGAGAGAGAGAAGGGGCGAGAGAGAGAGAGAAGGGGCGAGAGAGAGAGAGAAGGGCGAGAGAGAGAGAGAAGGGGCGAGAGAGAGAGAGAAGGGGCGAGAGAGAGAGAGAAGGGGCGAGAGAGAGAGAGAAGGGGCGAGGAGAGAGAGAGAAGGGGCGAGAGAGAGAGAGAAGGGGCGAGAGAGAGAGAGAAGGGGCGAGAGAGAGAGAGAAGGGGCGAGAGAGAGAGAGAAGGGCGAGAGAGAGAGAAGGGGCGAGAGAGAGAGAGAAGGGGCGAGAGAGAGAGAAGGGGCGAGAGAGAGAGAAGGGGCGAGAGAGAGAGAGAAGGGGCGAGAGAGAGAGAGAAGGGGCGAGAGAGAGAGAAGGGGCGAGAGAGAGAGAAGGGGCGAGAGAGAGAGAAGGGGCGAGAGAGAGAGAAGGGGAGAGAGAGAGAGAGGAGAGAGGAGTGAATGAGATGAAGGGAAAGTGAGAAAATGATTGAGGAAGAAATCTCCAGACCAGGAACAGTCGAACCCGGCTCACACCAAATTTGGAAGTTTGAGAAATGTGGACAGCAATTATCCGGGAGCTAAACCCATTCTTGCCTTCCTATTCACCCCCGCCCCTTTATCTACACAGGATAAAGGAACCAAGAAACTTCAACCAACACCTTCTCTCTTCGCCGAAACAACCAAGCTCCTGGAACTGCCTTCCTCTGTGGAAGTGACTGTGCGCGCACACACACACACACACACAAATTGTACAAACGGATCCCCCTGGAGACCGGCGATGCACAATTTGACCTAATATGGTGCTGAGAGTAACACAGGCGGATAGGAACAGCAGTAACAGCCCGACCAAAGCCAATCTCTCCCAGCCGTGGTCCCGCGACGCCCTCAGTGAAAACAATTCCGCTTGCTTTATTATTTTGTTCTTTTGCCGTTTTGTATTCAAGGAACAGGATGCAGGTGTTGTCAAGTGAAGGAAGTGTTGCTTTGCAAATACAAGCGTTACTTTTTTTTAAAAATTGCCTATTTCGCTCCCCCCACCCCACATGGAGAACTTTGCGCACGGGTCACACTTGAAAATCGTCCCCGACGGGGTCACAGGAGGAGGCTGTTCAGTCCCTCGGGCCTGTGACACAGGAGGAGGCCGTTCAGCCCCTGGAGCCTGTTACACAGGAACAGGAGGATGCCCATTCAGCCCCTCGAGCCTGTTACACAGGAACAGGAGGAGGCCCATTCAGCCCCTCGAGCCTGTTACACAGGAACAGGAGGAGGCCCATTCAGCCCCTCAGGCCTGCTGCAACAGGAGGAGGCTGTTCAGCACCCCCCCCAAGGCAGGAAGGAGGGAGGAGAGGAAGGGAGATAGGGATGGAGACAGAAAGAAGGGGGGGGGGGGTCGAGCAAGAGCAAGACAGTGAGAGCACGCGCGCGCCATGAGCGAGCGAGAGAGAGAGAGAGAGAGAGCACGTGCGCGCCAGCGAGAGAGAACAGCGAGAGAGAGACTACAATCATCAAAATGTGTCTTTCTCAGGCTCCTTATTGGTTATTGTGTGCACCTCACACCGCACTGATACCTGTAGTAGTGAACTCCAGGTATTCACCCCACAGGCTGTGGTGGGGAAAGAGTTTCTATAGAAACTTTAATCCTGCTGGCTCCTAATCCCCTCTCTATAATGGTTAATAAGATTTTTTTACATGCAAAGGACTTGAGGACAGCAACAACGTGTATTTATATAGCGCCTTTAACATTGTGAAACATCCCAAGGCGCTTCACAGGAGTATGAGAGTAAAAAATTTGACACTGAGCCGAATAAGTAGAAATTAGCGCAGGTGATCAAATGCTTGATCAGAGGTAGATTTTAAGAAGCATCTTTAAAGACGAGACAGAGGTAGCGAGGTTTAGGGAGGGAGTTCCAGAGCTTGGGGCCCAGGCAACAGAAGGCACGGCCACCGATGGTGGAGCGATTATAATCAGGGATGCTCAGGAGGGCAGAATTAGAGGAGGGCAGAATTAGAGGAGCGCAGAGATCTCTCAGGGGGTTGTGGGGCTGGAGGAGATTACAGAGATAGGGAGGGGCGAGGACCATGGAGGGATTTGTAAACGAGGATGAAAATTTTGAAATTGAGGTGCTGTTTAACCGGGAGCCATTGTAGGTCAGTGAGCACAGGGGGTGATGGGTGAACGGGACTCGGTGCAAGTTAGGACACGGGGCAGCGAGCACAGGGGGTGATGGGTGAGCGGGACTCGGTGCGAGTTAGGACACGGGGGCAGCCAAGTTTTGGATCGCCTCTAGTTTACTTGGGGTAGAATGTGGGAGGCCAGCCAGGAGTGCGTTGGAATAGTCAAGTCTGGAGGTAACAAAGGCACAGATGAGGGTTTCAGCAGCGGATGAGCTGAGGCAGGGGCGGGTGAAGGGTGATGTTACGGAGGTGGAAATAGGCGGTTTAAGTTATGCCACGGATATGCAGGTTCCAAAGGGCTGAGAAGTGGGACCTGCCTTTGAGGGATGGGGGTCTCTCTGATGGCAGAGCACTCCTCTCTCGCGAGCCACTGTTCCCCCACCTCCCAAACCGGAGTGTGACAGTGAGTGTCTCTGGGTCATACTGGCCTCAGCTCCCTGCAGGCCACAGAGGTTAGAAGGGCATGCAATCCTGTCGTACCACCGGCTAACTCGCTACAATTCTAACGGCCACTACCAAACGTTCCCTCTCCGTTCCGCCCCCCGCAACACTTCCTCTTGGTGGGGTATAGTTTCCACGGGTGACCACAGCCATCGCCCAAGCGGCCGCTTTCACACGCAAACCTGGACTGACAGCGCCTGCAGCCGATTCAACCGTGTGGTGCCTCACCACCAAACTCGATTCTGTAACCCGCACGACCCAACAGGATCACTGGCTCTTAATCGGGGCATGGAAACGTACCGGATTCTGTGGGGGAATTGACAGGGTGGATGCCAAGAGGTTGTTTCCCCTGGCTGGCGTGTCTGACGTGGTTTCTCCTGGCTCGGGAGTGGTCACAGTCACAGGATAAGGGGTCGGCCATTTAAGACAGAGATGAGGAGTTTCTTCGCTCAAAGGGTTGTCAGTCTTTGGAATTCTCTGCCCCAGAGGGTTGTGCATACTGAATCTTTGAGTATATTCAAGGCTGAAGTTGTGGGTTCAAGTCCCACATCAGGGACTTGAGCACAAAAAAAAAATCTAGGCTGACACTCCAGTGCAGTGCTGAGGGAGCGCTGCACTGTCGAAGGGCCGCACTGTCGGAGGGGCAGCACTGAGAGAGCGCCGCACTGTCGGAGGGGCAATGCTGAGAGCGCGCCGCACTGTCGGAGGGGCAGCACTGAGAGAGCGCCGCACTGTCGGAGGGGCAGCACTGAGAGAGCGCCGCACTGTCGGAGGGGCAGCACTGAGAGAGCGCCGCATTGTCGAAGGGCCGTGCTGTCGGAGGGGCAGCACTGAGGGAGCGCCGCACTGTCGGAGGGCTGCACTGTCGGAGGGGCAGTGCTGAGAGAGCGCCGCACTGTCGAAGGAGATGAGGTGGAAGATCAGCCATGATCTTACTGAATGGCCGACTCCTGCTCCTAATTCTTACGTTCTTATCAGGGGTGGAAAAGCTGGCTGATTTTACTCTTCCCAAGCCCCGGTGAAGAGGGGTCCAGGGCGGTGAGGCCAGTTATAACCCACCAGCTGTCCTGGTCGAGCTGGGCAAACAAAGAACAGAGCAGTCATGGGATTGTCTGCGTCAGAGTCACTTGGTTACAGCCTTCCTTCACTGACTGAGTCACTGGGGGAACCGAGTGAGACCCCGAATCCTAACAACAAAAGAATTAGCAGCAGGAGTCGGCCATTCGGCCCCTTGAGCCTGCTCCGCCATTCAGTGAGATCACGGCTGATCTTCGACCTCAACTCCACTTTCCCGCCCGATCCCTCGATTCCCTTAATATTCAAAAATCTATCGACCTCAGCCTTGAATATACTCAACGACTGAGCCTCCACAGCCCTCTGGGGCAGAGAATTCCAAACATTCACCACCCTCTGAGTGAAGAAATTCCTCCTCATCTCAGTCCCAAATGGCTGACCCCTTATCCTGAGACTGTGACCCCCTGGTTCTAGACTCCCCAGCCCGGGGGAAACATCCTCCCTGCATCTACCCTGTCAAGCCCTGTAAGAATTTTGTATGTTTCAATGAGATCACCTCTCATTCTTTTAAATTCTCGAGAATATAGGCCTAGTCTGCTCAATCTCTCCTCATAGGACAATCCCCCCATTCCAGGAATCAGTCTGGTGAATCTTCGTTGCACTCCCTCTATGGCAAGTAGACCTTAGGTAAGGTGACCAAAACAGTGCACAATACTCCAGGTGTGGTCTCCCCAGGGAGTGGAAGGAGCAGCATGGTGGTCTAGGCCAGCAGGCTGTGCAGCCCCTGGCCTGCGAGCACTGTCGGAGCAGGCTGGGGAGCGAGAGGAGCAGCGCGGCGGTGTACCACTCCAGAGGAGCAGCACGTGCTGGAGCAGGAGGGCGACGGCAGCGAAGAGCGACGTTATCACGGTCCAGGTCAGTGATTGCAGCGTGGGCAGGTACAGCAGGAGCGGCGAGGTCGGGGCGAAGGAGCAGGGAGAGACTGTAGAGGGACGTGATCGGGGTCCAGAAGAGGCAAGGGCCCAGGGGCAGCACGGGCCCACACTGTGCGATATGCGCGCGCACTGGGTCCGTGCAGCAGAGCTGGTCTCCAGTCGTCCTGGTTAACCCTTGCCACTGGACCAAGACCTCGCTCTGTCAAGCCCGTGTGGTGGCTGGTGCCACCTTTTTGACGTGGAAGCAAGTCATCTTCGATTCGAGGGACTGCCTAAGATGATGATATAGTTGCAGTAAGACGTCCCCGAATGGTGTAGCGATTAGCTTGTTCAGAAACACGGCGCGCTCCCAGCAGATGTCAGCCTCGCCTCAGTGGGCAGCACACTCTCGCCTCAGATTCAGCAGGTTGTTGGTACGAGTCCCACTCCAGAGATTTCAGCACAACAATCCAGGCCGCCGCTCGCAGCGCTGAGGGAGTTCGACACCACGATAACGGCACCATTACAAAAATGACACAACTTGCATTTCTATAGCGCCTTTCAAGATCTCAGGGCGTCCCAACGCGCAGCACGGTGAGGTACGTTTTAAGGTTGTAACGAAGGAGTCGCGGCAGCCAATTGGTGCACAGCAAGATCCGCAAAGAGCAATGAGATGATGATCAGATCGGCTGTTTTTGGTGGTGTTGGGCAAGGGATAAATGTTGGCCTCAGGACACCGGGGAGAACTCCCCAGCTCCTCTTCGAATAGTGCCATGGGATCTTTTACATCCATCACGACGGGGCCTCGGTTTAACATCTCATCCGCAAGGCGACACTGCCGACAGTGCGGCGCTCCCTCACTAATGTTCCTCCGACAGTGCGGCGCTCCCTCAGCACTGCGGCGCTCCCTCAGTACCGCCCATCCAACGGCGCGGCGCTCCCTCAGTACTGCCTCTCCGACAGCGCGGCGCTCCCTCAGTACTGCCCCTCCGACAGTGCGGCGCTCCCTCAGTACTGCCCCTCCGACAGTGCGGCGCTCCCTCAGTACTGCCCCTCCGACAGTGCGGCGCTCCCTCAGCACTGCCCCTCCGACAGTGCGGCGCTCCCTCAGCACTGCCCCTCCGACAGTGCGGCGCTCCCTCAGTACTGCCCCTCCGACAGCGCGGCGCTCCCTCAGCACTGCCCCTCCGACAGTGCGGCGCTCCCTCAGTACTGCCCCTCTGACAGTGCGGCGCTCCCTCAGCACTGCCCCTCCGACAGTGCGGCGCTCCCTCAGCACTGCCCCTCCGACAGTGCGGCGCTCCCTCAGCACTGCCCCTCCGACAGTGCGGCGCTCCCTCAGCACTGCACTGGGAGTGTCAGCCCAGATTTTTGAACACTCAAGTCCCTGGAATGGGTCTTGAATGCATAACCTTCTGACTGGGAGGCGGGAGTGCTCTGGATGTCGGGGGCTGGGGCAGGGTCGAGCTGCTGTTAATCGCGACGGGCCGTAGATTTTCTGCGGCACCGTTGCGAACCATAGAACTGCCCAGCAGGACGGGTCGGGATTTCAGCGGTAGCACTGGCAATTTGGAATCCTGAGTTTGAAAAGCAGGAGGTCCCTCGGACGACTGCAGTACTGGAGCAGGCGAGAGAGCCCGAGCTGAAGCAAACAGATATCCACCATTCCACTGCGCTCGAGATTCCTCAGAAAACAGTCCCTTCAGATAGACATGCAGACACCGGAAATCTAGCCAGCAGCAAGCCCTCCCGACCTCTGACCTGCCAATAACACAGCCGGGGTTCGAAGACTCGGGAAGCTCGACTCTCCTCACGCTGCCTGCACAAGGTTAGAAGAAGCGGAACGCCCAGCGTTTAACCTCAGGCCGTTGCTCATGCTGGGCGAGTCCAGGCAAGGGACGCGAGAGTCTCAGCTCCCGCAGGAAATGGCTAGCGCCCCTCCCCCTCCCTGCAATCTTCCCCCATGCCCACAACCCTCCCAGGTCTCTGCTCTCCTCCAATTCCGGCCTCTTGCGTAGCCCCGCCGGGTTTTAAATCGCTCCCACCATCGGCAGCTGTGCCTTCAGCTGCCTGGGCCCCCAAGCGCTGGAATTCCCTCCCTAAACCTCTCCGTCTCTCTCCTCCTTTAAAGGACAGAAGAATTAGCAGGAATCGGCCATTCGGCCCCTCGAGTCACTCCGCCATTCAATGAGATCATGGTTGATCTTCGGCCTCAACTCCACTTTCCCGCCCTATCCTCATATCCCTGGATGCCCCGAGAGTGCAAAAATCTAGTGATCTCTGCCCATTAATATACTCAACGACTGAGCCACCACAGCCCTCTGGGGCAGAGAATTCCAAAGATTCACCACCCTCTGAGTGAAGAAATTCCTCCTCATCGCAGTCCTAAATGACCGACCCCTTATCCTGAGACTGTGACCCCTGGTTTTAGACTCTCCAACCAGGAGAAACAGCCTCTCAGCATCTACCCTGGAAAACACTAAGAATTTTATACGTTACAATGAGGTCACCCCTCATTCCTCTAAACGGCAGAGTACAACAACAACTGGTATTTATATATCGCCTTTAAATGTAGTGAAATGTCCCAAGACACTTCACAGGAGTATTATGCGATAAAAATTTGACACCGAGCCGTATAAATAGAAATAGCGCAGGCTTGGTGAAAGAGGTATGTTTTAAGGAGCATCTTTAAGGCGGACAGGTTTAGGGAGGGTGTTTCAGAGCTTGGGGCCCAGGCAACAGAAGGCACGGCCACCGATGGTGGAGCAATTATAATCAGGGATGGTCAGGAGGGCAGAATTAGAGGAGTGCAGACGTCTCGGGGGTTGTGGGGCTGGAGATTACAGAGATAGGGAGGGGCAAGGGCCATGGAAGGATTTGAAAATAAGGATGAGAATTTTGAAATCAAGGCGTTGCTTAACTGGGAGCCAATGTAGGTCAGTGAGCGCAGGAGGTGATGGGTGAGCGGGACTGGGTGCGAGTTAGGACACAGGGCAGCGAGCACAGGGTGTGATGGGTGAGCGGGACTGGGTGCAAGTTAGGACACGGGGCAGCGAGCACAGGGTGTGATGGGTGAGCGGGACTCGGTGCGAGTTAGGACACGGGGCAGCGAGCACAAGAGGTGATGGGTGAGTGGGACTCGGTGCAAGTTAGGACACAGGGCAGCGAGCACAGAGGGTGAAGGGTGAGCGGGACTGGGTGCAAGTTAGGACGCGGGGCAGCCGAGTTTTGGATCACCTCTGGTTTACATAGGGTAGCCAGGAGTGCGTTGGAATAGCTAAGCCTAGAAGTAATAAAGGCAATTGTAGGCCCAATCTATTCAATCTCTCCTCATAGGACAACCCCCCGCCCATCCCATTCCCGGAATCAATCAAGTGAACATTCGTTGCACCGCCTCTAAGGCAAATATCTCCTTCCTTAGGTAAGGAGACCAAAACTTTAAATCTGAGCTCTTAGAATTCCTTCCCTGATCCTCTCCGCCACTCTATCCTCCCCTTTAAGTCGCTCTGTAAAACCTGTTATCGGTCTTCACAGCAGAGTGAGGATAAAATACCTGAGGTACAAGGCAAATGAAAAATAAATCATTTATAAAATATTTATATAGCGCCTTTAACAATAATGTCTCCGCAAGGTCCTGCAAATCCCCTGGGAGGACAGATGCACCAACATCAGCGTCCTCGACCAGGCCAACATCCCCAGCATCGAAACACTGACCACACTCGATCAGCTCCGCTGGGCGGGCCACATTGTCCACATGCCCGACACGAGACTCCCAAAGCAAGCGCTCTACTCGGAACTCCTTCACGGCAAACGAGCCAAAGGTGGGCAGAGGAAATGTTACAAAGGACACCCTCAAAGCCTCCCTGATAAAGTGCAACATCCCCACTGACACCTGGAAGTCCCTGGCCAAAGACCAGTCCGCCCTAAGTGGAGGAAGTGCATCCGGGAGGGCGCTGAGCACCTCGAGTCTCATCGCCGATAGCATGCAGAAACCAAGCGCAGGCAGCGGAAGGAGTGTGCGGCAAACCAGTCCCACCCATCTCTTCCCTCAACTACTGTCTGTCCCACCTGTGACAGAGACTGTGGCTCTCGTATTGGACTGTTCAGCCACCTAAGAACTAATTTTTAGAGTGGAAGCAAGTCTTCCTCGATTCCGAGGGACTGTCTATGATGATTATTAACATAGTGAAACGTCTCAAGGCCCTTCACAGGAGTATTATGCGCTAAAAAATTTGATACCGAGCTGCATAAATAGAAGTTAGCGGAGAGGAGAGGGTCTGAAGCTCATTTCCCACATCACAACAACCACACTTCAAAAAGTACTTCATTGGCTGTAAAGCACTTTGGGGTGTCGTGAGGTGGTGAAAGGCGCTACAGAAATGCAAGCTTGTTTCTTTCAGTATGCTCTCCAATTCAGCCCAATTCTTTCTTTACTTATCAAACTTTCAAAGCCTTTCCACCGTCTACAAGGCACGAGTCAGGAGTGTGATGGAACACTCACCACTTGCCTGGATGAGTTGCAGCTCCAACAACACTCGAGAAGCTCGACACCATCCAGGACAAAGCAGCCGCTTGATCGACACGCTACCCACTGTCTACAAGATGCACTGCAGCAACTCGCCAAGGCTTCTTCGGCAGCACCTCCCAAACCCGCGACCTCTACCCCCTAGAAGGACAAGGGCAGCAGGCGCATGCGAACAGCACCACCTCCACGTTCCCCTCCCAGTCACACACCATCCCGACTTGGAAATATATCGGCCGTTCCTTTATCGTCGCTGGGTCACAATCCTGGAACTCCCTCCCTAACAGCACTGTGGGAGCACCTTCACCACACGGACTGCAGCGGTTCAAGAAGGCGGCTCACCACTACCTTCTCAAGGGGCAATTAGGGATGGGCAATAAATGCCGGCCTTGCCAGCGATGCCCACATCTCGTGAACGAATAAAAGAAAACTGGATTGGTAATCCTCGTTAGAAAAGTCATAGATTTTGTTGTCTAATGTGCAGATTTTTAAATTATCTGGTCATTATCACAGTGCTGTTTGTGGGCGGGCCACATTGTTCGCATGCCTGACACGAGACTCCCAAAGCAAGCGCTCTACTTGGAACTCCTTCACGGCAAACGAGCCAAAAGGTGGGCAGAGGAAACGTTACAAGGGACCACCCTCAAAGTCTCACTGATAAATTGCAACATCCCCACCGACACCAGGGAGTCCCTGGGCCAAAGACCAGACCGCCCCAAGTGGAGGAAGTGCATCCGGGAGGGCGCTGAGCACCTCGAGTCTCGGCGCCGAGAGCATGCAGAAACCAAGCGCAGGCAGCGGAAGGAGCGCGCGGCAAACCAGTTCCACCCTCCCCTTCCCTCAACCGCTGTCTGTCCCACCTGTGACAGGGACTGTGGTCCCCATATTGGACTGTTCAGCCACCTAAGGACTCATTTCAAGAGTGGAAGCAAGTCTTCCTCGATTCCGAGGGACTGCCTATGATGATGACGATGATGCTGTGTGTGGGAGCTTGCTGTGCCCAAAGTGGCTGCTGAGTTTCCCACATTACAACAGTGTCTACACTCCAAAAGTACTTAATTAGCTGTAATGCGCTTTGAGACGTCCAGTGGTCGTGAAAGGCGCTATATAAATCCAAGTCTTTTTTTTTGTCGTGCACGAACCCTTTATGCGGCTGCGTGGCCCATTCAAATTTCCGTGCAAGCGAGTTTTCTCCCGTTTAAAAGGCAGTGAGCAGTCTGTGCAGGACCTCCGGAGCACTGCGCTGCACGAGCTCAAGCTTAGCGGGAAAGTCGACAGTGGCCGCTTCGTTGGCTGTAAAGTGTTTGGGGCGGCCCGAGGTGGTGAAAGGCGCTATCGAAATGCAAGACCTTTTTGTGTGAGTCAGTCAGCGCACACAGCACCTGGCTCTCCCCGCTGCAGGAATGTTATTCTGTTACAGGGAGGCTGTAAGGGAACGCTGCCTGGACAGGCTCCTGGGCACCATGCCTGGATATGAGCAGCTTCATAACTGCCTCTGCCCTCCTGCTGACTGGAATGGTGGGTCGGAGCAGATCGCGCCCTACCCCTGCACGCACCCCACAGCCATGCCTGGACTCGTAAACAGGACAATGCGTCAGCCATGGCTTAGTGGCTAGCATGCTCACCTCTGAGTCAGAAGGTTGTGGGTTCAAGTCATAAACCAGCCCGACGCCCCCAGTGCAGTACTGAGGGAGGGCCGCACCGTCGGAGGGGTGGTACTGAGGGAGGGCCGCACCGTCGGGGGGGCGGTACTGAGGGAGGGCCGCACCGTCGGGGAGGCGGTACTGAGGGAGGGCCACACCGTCGGAGGGGCGGTAATGAGGGAGGGCCGCACCGTCGGAGGGGCGGTACTGAGGGAGGGCCGCACCGTCGGAGGGGCGGCACTGAGGGAGGGCCGCACCGTCGGAGGGGCTGCACTGAGGGAGGGCCGCACCGTCGGAGGGGCGGCACTGAGGGAGGGCCGCACCGTCGGAGGGGCGGCACTGAGGGAGGGCCGCACCGTCGGAGGGGCGGCACTGAGGGAGGGCCGCACCGTCGGAGGGGCGGCACTGAGGGAGGGCCGCACTGTCGGAGGGGCAGTACTGAAGGAGCCCCGCGATGTCGGAGGGGCAGCACTGAGGGAGCGCCGCACCGTCGGAGGTACCAACTTTCGGATGAGAAGTTAAACCAAGGTATCGTCTTCTCTCGGAGGCAGAGGTAAACAATCTCAGAGCCACTATTAGAAGAAGAGCAGGGGACATCTCCTCGGTGTTCTGGGCCAATATTCTTCCCTCAACCAACATTGCAAAAAAATATTATCTGCTTACTTTCACACTATTTGTGGGAGCTTGCTGTGCGCAAATTGGCTGCCACGTTTCCTACCGTACAACAGTGACTATACTTCAAGAAAAGTACATCGTAGGCCATAAAGCGCTCTGGGACATCCTGAGGTCACGAAAGACACTGTAGAAATGCAAGTTCTTTCTTTCAGTATGTTCTCCAATCCATCCCGGGCTCTGGGGGGGGGGGGGAGGGCGGTGGGGGGGGAAGGAGCCAGCACTGGCGTGACACGTGACAGTGAGACCTTCTAGCGTAGATGTGACTGTCAGCATAGTCCTGCTGTGTGCCCGTCAGTGAACCGCTGCCCGATGTTACCCGCAACGGGTTGGAGGGGAGGCGTCTGACATTCACGTCCTGCTCCGCACAGAGTTTCAGCGGGCGGGTGTTTATAGAGGCAGAAGCTGGTTTCGGTGCCCCTGGGGCCGGGGGTTGCTAACAGGGGTCGGAGGAGGCCATTCAGCCCCTCGAGCCTGCTCCGCCATTCGATGAGATCATTCACGGCTGATCTGTAGCCTCGCTCCAGTTACCCGCTTCGGTTCTATAACCCCGACAACATCAACTTGCATTTATATAGCCCCTTTAATGTAGCAAAAACATCACGAGTCGCTTCACTGCAGCGATCAGGCAAAATTCGGCACCGAGCCGCACAAAGATACATTGAGACAGGCGAAAGGGGTTTAGGTTTTAAGGAGCATTGTAAAAGGAGGCAGCAAGGTTAAGGGATGGAGTTCCAGAGCTTGGGGCCCAGGCAACAGAAGGCACGGCCACCGATGGTGGAGCGATTATAATCAGGGATGGCACGAGGGTAGAATTAGAGGAGCGCAGAGATCTCGGGGGTGGGGGATCAGCTACATTGGGGGCAGGGAGGGGCTACATTGGGGGCGAAGGGGTACATTGGGGGGGGAAGGGGGTTACATTGGGGGGGGAGAAAGGGGGTTACATTGGGGGGGAGAAAGGGGGTTACATTGGGGGGGGAGAAAGGGGGTTACATTGGGGGGGAGAAAGGGGGTTACATTGGGGGGGAGAAAGGGGGTTACATTGGGGGGGGAGAAAGGGGGTTACATTGGGGGGGAGAAAGGGGGTTACATTGGGGGGGGGGAGAAAGGGGGTTACATTGGGGGGGGAGAAAGGGGGTTACATTGGGGGGGGGGAGAAAGGGGGTTACATTGGGGGGGGGAGAAAGGGGGTTACATTGGGGGGGAGAAAGGGGGTTACATTGGGGGGAGAAAGGGGGTTACATTGGGGGGAGAAAGGGGGTTACATTGGGGGGAGAAATGGGGTTACATTGGGGGGGAGAAAGGGGGTTACATTGGGGGGGGGAGAAAAAGGGGGTTACATTGGGGGGAGAAAGGGGGTTACATTGGGGGGGGAGAAAGGGGGTTACATTGGGGGGGGGGAGAAAGGGGGTTACATTGGGGGGGAGAAAGGGGGTTACATTGGGGGGAGAAAGGGGGTTACATTGGGGGGGAGAAAGGGGGTTACATTGGGGGGGAAGAAAGGGGGTTACATTGGGGGGGAGAAAGGGGGTTACATTGGGGGGGAGAAAGGGGGTTACATTGGGGGGGGAGAAAGGGGGTTACATTGGGGGGGGAGAAAGGGGGTTACATTGGGGGGGAGAAAGGGGGTTACATTGGGGGGGGAGAAAAAGGGGGTTACATTGGGGGGGAGAAAGGGGGTTACATTGGGGGGGGAGAAAGGGGGTTACATGGGGGGGGGAGAAAGGGGGTTACATTGGGGGGGAGAAAGGGGGTTACATTGGGGGGAGAAAGGGGGTTACATTGGGGGGGAGAAAGGGGGTTACATTGGGGGGGAGAAAGGGGGTTACATTGGGGGGGAGAAAGGGGGTTACATTGGGGGGGGAGAAAGGGGGTTACATTGGGGGGGGAGAAAGGGGGTTACATTGGGGGGTAGAAAGGGGGTTACATTGGGGGGGAGAAAGGGGGTTACATTGGGGGGGAGAAAGGGGGTTACATTGGGGGGGAGAAAGGGGGTTACATTGGGGGGGGAGAAAGGGGGTTACATTGGGGGGGGGAAGAAAGGGGGTTACATTGGGGGGGGAGAAAGGGGGTTACATTGGGGGGGGGAGAAAGGGGGTTACATTGGGGGGGAGAAAGGGGGTTACATTGGGGGGAGAAAGGGGGTTACATTGGGGGGAGAAAGGGGGTTACATTGGGGGGGAGAAAGGGGGTTACATTGGGGGGGAGAAAGGGGGTTACATTGGGGGGGGAGAAAGGGGGTTACATTGGGGGGTAGAAAGGGGGTTACATTGGGGGGGAGAAAGGGGGTTACATTGGGGGGGAGAAAGGGGGTTACATTGGGGGGGAGGGGGTACATTGGGGGGGCGAAAGGGGGTACATTGGGGGCGAAAGGGGGGTACATTGGGGGGGAGAGAATGGGGGTACATTGGGGGGGAGAAAGGGGGTTACATTGGGGGGGAGAAAGGGGGTTACATTGGGGGGGAGAAAGGGGGTTACATTGGGGGGGGGAAGGGGGTTACATTGGGGGGGGGAAGGGGGTTACATTGGGGGGGAGAAAGGGGGTTACATTGGGGGGAGAAAGGGGTTACATGGGGGGGGAGAAAGGGGGTTACATGGGGGGGGGAGAAAGGGGGGTACATTGGGGGGGGGGGGGGAGAAAGGGGGTACATTGGGGGGGGAGAAAGGGGGTACATTGGGGGGGGGGGGGAGAAAGGGGGGTACATTGGGGAGAGAAAGGGGGTACATTGGGGGGGGGGGTACATCGGGGGGGGGTACATTGGGGGGGAGAAAGGGGGGTACATTGGGGGGAGGGTACATTGGGGGGGAAGGGAGGGGGCTACATTGGGGGGGGGGTGTACATTGGGGATTGGAAGTTTTGGGGGAGGGGGAACGGTGGTTGAAGAGGATGGGGAGGGGGAGTTTGGGGGTAATGGGGAGGGGGGAGGGTCTCTCACTCCGGGCTCTCGCTGCCCGTGGCCTGGGGCCGAGGAGCGGACAGCGGGCCGGGCCGGGCCGGGGGAGAGGGCGGAGGCTGCGGGGCCTCGGCCTGGGAGCGGGGCCCCGGCCTCACAGAGAGACTCTCCCCCACACCCACAGCCCGGCCCCCGCCCGGGGTTGCCCCGGTGACCCGCTCAGCCCCTCCCCCGCACCACGTTGCCCCGGTTACCTGCCGCCCGCTCCGCGCGCTCTCCGGCTCCGGGAAGTTTCGGGAAGTTTTTTTTCTGGAGCAGCGGCGGCGGTGACGTCATCGGATTCCAATCGGGTGACGCGGGAAATCAGGAGAGAGAGAGAGGGAGAAAATAGTGAGCGGGAGAGAGAGAGCGAGAGAGAGTGAGGGAGAAAATAGTGAGCGGGAGAGAGAGAGCGAGAGAGAGTGAGGGAGAAAATAGTGAGCGGGAGAGAGAGAGAAAATAGTGAGAGGGAGAGAGAGAGTGAGGGAGAAAATAGTGAGCGGGAGAGAGAGAGCGAGAGAGAGTGAGGGAGAAAATAGTGAGCGGAGAGAGAGAGCGAGAGAGAGTGAGGGAGAAAATAGTGAGCGGGAGAGAGAGAGAGCGAGAGAGAGTGAGGGAGAAAATAGTGAGCGGGAGAGAGAGAGAAAATAGTGAGAGGGAGAGAGAGAGTGAGGGAGAAAATAGTGAGCGGGAGAGAGAGAGAGCGAGAGAGAGTGAGGGAGAAAATAGTGAGAGAGAGTGAGAGAAAATAGTGAGAGGGAGAGAGAGTGAGAGAGAGTGAGGGAGAAAATAGTGAGGGAGAGAGAGAGCGAGAAAGAGAGTGAGTTGAGAAATAGTGAGAGAGAGTGAGAGAAAATAGTGAGAGGGAGAGAGTG